>NW_018397258.1:10030333-10030436 GCF_002168275.2 Theobroma umbraticum | reverse complement strand
CCAAAATACTTACCCATTGCTTATCTAGCTCAAAATAACCATGCTCTATTTCCCTTCCAAATGGGTGGATCTTTCATGAGAACTCACTTGTTTTCTTCACATT
>NW_018397258.1:10019731-10030323 GCF_002168275.2 Theobroma umbraticum | reverse complement strand
AAACTGAGCCTTTCCTTGCATGTTTCTTTTCTTCTATTTTCTCTCTTCCTCTCAAGCAGAGGCTTTACAAGGCCTTCTCTTTGTATGTTTCTTTTTTTTTCTTTCCTTTCTTTTTTTTTTTTCTTTGTTATGGATGGACCTCTCAAGGCAAAAGCCTTGAAAATGGCTTTCACATTTCTGTTTTACTCATGCATGGGCAAATTGCCCAAAGCCATTTCCTTTCTCTATTATTTTCTTTTAGTTCTTCATTTTCCATTGGACCTACTCATTCTCCACTCATGTTTCATGCACAAATTTTCTCTTTTGCTTATTGGTCCAAATTCTATCCTAATAGCTTCCCATTCGCCACCTCACTTTCTCATTGTTTTCTTTTCTTTCATTTTACTTACTCATGGGGGGTTTGGCCAAAGTTACTTCCTTTTTCCATTATTTTCTTCTCTTTTCTCATTACATGTCATGCCATTCAACTTCTCTCTTTGCTATTATCACCACCTCCCATTAGTGGCTTGTTCATCCAATGTTTCCTTTTATTTCATTTGCATTACATGTCACATGTATTTTATTGCATTTCATTTTCACTTCCTTTTTAAGGCCACCTTATCACCCAATAATATTTTATGCTATGATTATACCTTTTCCTTTTCAAATCACATTGCCATCCTTATGTTGTTTACTATAGGCTATCCTTGCCAAATCATGCTTTTCTCCCATTTCGATACTTTTTATTCCTTTTTCTCTTTATTAACTTTCACATGGTGGGGTCCCACATGTTTCTCACTAACTTCCTTCTTTTTTAATGCAATGATTTGCAAGTAATAGTGAATTTCACATGCACATCTCATATTCCACATAATCTAACCTTTCTTGGTTAGTAAATGTCCATTTAATTAAAATTACATATATGTCCTCAAACTTTTCCTTATTTACCATTTAACCCTCTAAACTTTCACCCTTTACAATTTGGTCCTTCAAACATGTTTTAAACTCCAATTTTCTTCTATCTTCCTTCCTTTACACGTGTGTAACCAAAATATAAAATTTGCATCTTGTCAAGGAGTCACCATAATATTTAAATATACATTTACTTGCATTAGCTTTATTTAATAAAGATACGTAGGTCCCACTAACGTTGTTTTTCTTCAAAATCCTTTCTTACTTCTTCTCCCCCACTTAGATTAGTCATGTAATCTTCCTTCATGACTAATTTCGACAATAATTCAAATATTGATATTTTAATATTATTTTATTAAAAAATTTTATTTTAATCTAAAATTCTCCACTTGTCTCTTCGGGAACCCCAATGTCTCACACTGTCCTGATTCACTTTCAAACCACCTTTAACTCTCTAATTCATCCTTGATAATAAAATATTATTATTCACATTTTATTTTCTCACATAAGAAATATTTTATTCTAAAATATTCCTTTCACCCTCCAACACTCTTAAATACTTTAATTAACTTCAATGGGTATTTAATAAGCTCTATTAGCCCCCATATCTGAGTATAGGGCGTTACAAATCCTCTCTTGACCACTTATTCACCTTTGCATGATTCATAGTATACCCAAAAACAACATGTTTGGGCATCTGATGGCCTCTAAACCCATAAGGGTAAAATTAAAGTATGTCATTCCCTAAACAAGATGACTTAGTGTCTCAAATCCAAGGACTAGTTGCACAACTATCAAATGAAAGCATATTCCATAGATACTTGAGTGAAATACCAAATGGAGTTCTCATAGCGGGTCATGTTTAGTGAACTTGTTCTTTAACAAGCACTTACATGTTATCCTTAAGTATCCCATATACTTCAATTTATGAGATTAATTGCTTACTTCTCAAGTAGGGACACTTAACATATACTAGCCTTTGCGCATTGTCAATGTCTTGTCTTGATGATACAATGACTAGGAATAATTTTAGGAACATGGCTTTAATGCATAATGATCTCATAATTGTAACAACTTTACAATTCTTTTGGAAAGCTTTTATGTTCCATGGGCTTCATCCAATTAGTACTTAATAACTCCTTATTATTGCACTAACATGAAAAAAACCTCTATCACATATAGTTATGTGATTAAGTATACATTAAATGACAATATATATACCTTGACGAATCTAATTGGCTCAAGGGCATATACCAACAATCTCCCACTTGAGCATGAGTCAATTGCTAACATATCCAATATCAAAGTCATTCGCTTAGTGATTGTGCCTTTATTAGGACAACTCAAATTGCAATATTTAAGAACATGTTAATTTATATGTTAGACAATCTCCTTTGTCATATATCGAAATACTAATTTAGATCACAACGAGACCTTGATTCTATTATTATGGTACTTGTTGTTACTTTAAAAACTTAGAATCATTTATTCGTTCATTAAACCAATGATCCAAATATCTCTTTTTTTGTAACCTAAGCAAAAGGTTGTATTTGAGTATGGATATAATCATGCAGTTATCTCTTATTTTGGAACCATTCCAATACAACTACTCAATCATGACTTTATGTCACTTTTAACATTTAGGATTCTCTGAATGTTAAACTCCTTTAACATGTCATCTTAAATTCTTTTGTTGAGTCCCTTTTTAGGCTCTAACTTTTTAGTCCTATTTTGTTTCTCCTAGACTGGCAAATGTATCTTATACACTATTAATGAGTAACTTATCTTACTCCCACTAACCTTATGATGTGCACAAAATATGTTTATCTTATTCAATGTATTCAACTATTTTGAATTTATTACATTGAATAAAGATTGTTATCCACTCATTCATGCTGGATTATTTAGTAAACTCATTTTATATAAATAATACATCAATATGCATCCTACTAATGGTTTGTATTTAAAGGATGAATTATGCTTCGTTATGCATCCTATTAAATAAATCTTAGTGCATAGATCTTATCTATTGGATTTCATAATTTCATGGCCCTCGACCTTTAAAGTGTCATTAGCTCCCACTAATTTTATAATGTATAGAAATCTTACCAAGTAAGCTTATTTACTTGCTTTAAGGGTGTTCTATCCATAACTTTTATGTATACTTACATGTCATTAGTCATTCATCATTGGTTAAACGATGAAATCCTCCCAATTAACTAGGGTTGGAATGTTTTGTGATTCATCTTTTATGAATTCAATATGATAATCAATTGTTATTTAGTTTTAAGCAATCTTAATGTAGATTTTTTTTCTCAATAAGAATGCTCTTTAACTAAATGTGTTCATAATCTTAGTATGAATTCATTGAATTAGGACTCAATTTTATCTAAGTCAACTCATTAATTTTCTTTTGAATTCATAATCAAAAGAAATATAATCTCACAATGATCTTATCATTTTGACTTAGAATTCATTATCATATACGCAAGGTTATATTTAAGGATAAATAATTTAAAACAATTCCAAAATAAAATGAGATGTAATGTAAATATATAAATATTTGTATAAGCTAAGCATTTCTTGCTAGCAAAATATAAATCTATGTTTCCTAAACATAAAATAAAATATTTAGCAATAAGCCTAAAACCAAAACATCTCATCTAGGCAATCATGCCATGAAAACATTCAATGTTCAAAAATTAGTCATTGTTCCACAATCTAATCTAGGTCGACAACTGTAATCACCATCAACTAAGGTTGTCGCCTTTATGGTCCTATTCTTCACTGCTTCTTGTCATTAGCTCCTTCAATATGTCATACATATTAAAACCATTAATAACGAGTAAGGCTTCATATACCAAGTACTGAAAAATAATTCATGATATGATTCATACCTGATGTGGAAACTTCCTTTTATTTTTCCCCTTTGATGGATTCAAGGTAATCCTTGCAATTTTACCTTCAATGCCCTAGTTTGCCATAGAATTGGAATTGTCATTGTTTTTGTACTTTTTCACACCTCTAATAGGCTTCATATCTTTTGAAGTTGATGCTTTTTCATCCTTGTCTTTCTTAGAAAACTATTTTTTCTTATTTTTATTTTTCTTAGAAGAGACAAGATGAACAGAAAATTTTTCCTTTGCAATGGTGAACATATAATTTATTCATGAATGCACACCTCACAAACAAATAAGGCACATTTTGACATAAACCATGGTGAAGAGCTCGTTTCTCAAATTAGAACCCTTTACATATATAGTTTATATATATATATATACAAAACCTTTCTAAAAGCATGGCAATCACAAATGCCTACCATACTACCAACTCATGCTGTCCACAATTGCACTTAAAGAAAACAGGTACTTTTGTTAAACGTATGTCGACATATAGTTTATGAATTTTTTTTTAAATAGACACCCCTGCTCACATCATAATAGCGAAACACTACGTCGTTATCTGTTCGGGTGTGTTTTTAGCTAATTTTACTGGTCGGTCACCCCATTATCTCCTCTAGTATACTACCATAGCAAACCTTCCTCAGTTACACACTTCTTAGCAACAAATTAAACTCAATATGCTTAATTGTACATGTATATGGCAGCACTACAATCAATAAGTCCTTAATCTGGCTTCACATTTTTCATCCTTATTATTCACAACAATTTAACATGCAATCTATGATCTTTCAACCAACCAAGTCCAATATAATATAATGTACTCACATTACATGCTTACCTTGTAGTTTTTATCTTAAATTCCACATATAGCTCACAATCTTCTCACACTCTCGGTCACCATTGCTACCATAAGCATAAATAATCAACACATATTTTATTTTTCCTTTCCATAAGTGATCTCGAGATTAAAAACACTTACCCATCATTTGTCTTGTTCAAAATCATCGTACTTCTAAAATCCACCTACATGCATGTAGCCAGTTCTTTGAATCTTTAAAGATTCTTGATACCACAAGCACAATCTCATATTACAATCGGTCATAAGGCACGCATTCAAACAAAATGATAACTTTCACCTTTCTTACCTTAGAATCACCAAGTCGAACCTTCACTTTCTCTTTCAAGCTCCAACAATGGCATGCAAGAGAAAACCTTTCAGTTTTTCTCCAATCTTCTCCAAAACCAAGCCACCTCTAAACCTTTTTCTTCTTTATCCTTTCTTTTTGTTTCTCTCCCCTTTCTTCCCTCTTTTGATCTCAAGGTTAAATCTTTTTCATTTTTCTAAAAGGTGCGATTTTTCCAAGCGTTTCCTCACTTTTCTTTTCTTTATTTATTCCTCACTTCTCATTAGACCAATTTATCGCCCATTCACTTTTCATGCACCAATTTTCTCCCTTGTTCATTGGCCCAATATCTGTCCTCATTTATCGTCTCCATCCACCACCTTCACCATATCATTCTTTCTTTCTTCATTCTTTATTCCATGCAGCACTTTATTCCTCCAATCATATTTCATGCATAACTTTTACTTTATATTTTTTTTTAGTCATTCATTAACCATTCAAATCACATGCATCTCACATTTTTCTTTCCTCATTTGGCCACCTAATGCACCAATCTCATTACATGCAATAGGATTTATTCTTAGTCTTATTTTTACTTCACATGGTGGGAGTCCCATACGTTCCCCACTAACTTTATTCTTTTTGCATGCAATCATTTGTATGTAATAATGAATTCACATGCACATTTCATTACTCCACATATCTTTATTCTCTTAATTAATTTTCCATGTTCCCATTCGTTCCAAACTCACTTGTACTATTATTAGTACTTACATCACTGAAATTTCACTCATTAAAATAATATTATAGAATCAATAAAATAATATTTTATACATCAAATCATCAAAATTATATTACAACTCCCCCATTTAAGTTCAACATATAGATTATGTGAGTTTATCCACCACTCACAATAGGAATATCTCAATATTATTTTAATAATATTTTTTAAATAAAATGTTATTAAATTCTAAAATTTTCCATTTGGCTTCCAAGGTTCCAAAACATTCGAATTTATCTCAGTTTACCTCCATCGCTCGTTTTTACTCCATTACGATGACCTTAATAACATATTAATAAAAAATTATTATTTTATTACGTATGAAATATTTTATTTCAAAATATTCCATTCCTCCTCCACTACTCTCAAACTTTTAAATTGACCTCTATAGGTCTAAATCTTGTTCTTACAGCCATATTAACCACTGTTGTAGGTCACAAGTTGTTACATTGAGTGACTCAACAAACCTCCAATTAAAAAAGTAGCCTAGTTGACTTGTTATGTAATGGAAGGCAACTTTGTGACTCAACATACTAATGAGGGATTTTTATTTATTAATTTAGTAGTTAAGGTCTCATTGATCTAACATTGTTGACATGCATAGCATTTATTGCATTTCACATATATCATATACGTATATGCTGAAAAATAAATCTATCTCATGCCAACTACTAGGATAATTATGGATTTTACTAATTTTAATTTCCTCGAGTCATTAAGGAAATTAGTCAGCCAAATTTCTAGGGGATTTTACAAACATCATCTTCAAGCTTTGCTTGTAATCTCCTTGAATCACCATGGCGCCTTTGGATCTCCATCTTCAAGTGACAAAAATTTTTCTATCTAAACCTAGTTTTACACCTTGATGTAACTAATTACATTCTATAATCAAGAAACCTCGAGATACATTCGAGGGGAGTTAGGTGAGAAAAGAATTTTACAACCCAGAAAAAATAGAGATAAAGTAAGGTGCAACGATCATATTTTAAAATAAATACCATAAGAAATAAATTTAACTATCCATGACCTAATCTTCTAAGGTCTATGTCCATAATCATCCTCATGTTTTATAATCACAATCAAAAGCATAAAAATAAATGCAAACTCAATGTCACTTGGTCATTTTGTGTTTTATTTGAGAAAAACATCAATTAATTCACTTAAAGTGCTAGACTCAAATTATTTGATATTGTTTTATTTCAATTTAATCTTTAAGAAATTCTCATTTTCAAAACACTTAAAGTAAACCTTTTTACTTCTTATTTCTTATTAGAAATTCATTGAAATAAAAATTTCTTTTTAAAACTTTCCATTTTAATTCTTTTCATAATTAAAAGTCCTTTTAATCTTGGAAACATCTTTATTTTAGGTAAACTTCCTAAAATATATCTAAGACAATATTTTAATTTCTAATATTTAGAACATGGATTAGTTTCCTAAATTGTATGTTGCTTAATTTTACCTAAATGGTTACTTAACAAATTTTGGAAACTTCAAGTCAAACCAAAATTTTAAGAAAAGTTCAATGCTATCAAATAACTTTAGGAATTTCTTCTAAAGTAGGAAACTATTTCCAATGAATTTCTCAAATTAAAATATTGTCCATAATTTTAGAATTTTTTTAAAGTAGGAAACAATTTGCTATTCTTTATGAATCACCCAAAATTAAAATTCAATCCTTAATTTTAGGAATTAGTTTTAAAGTAGGAAATAATTTTTTATTTTTTATGAATCACCCAAAATTAAAATATATGACATTTAAGTGCTCTTAAAACTCCATAAATCATGAGTCAAACTCATGAAAAAACTACTGAAAATTTTCAGCAAGTGTGTTTAACAATTAAACACAAAATTCATGAAGAATTAAGCCACCAAAACTGATCGTAGTTGCCCAAAATTTTCTGTATTAAATCTTTTTTGTTTTGAAACTCGAAATCTTGATTTTTAAAAACCTTTTCATACTAAATCAAGTTTGGCCAAACCATGTAGTAATTTAATTTGATAAACTAAATTTTAACAATTAAAAACTACACATAACACTTAACCCATTGTTAGTAAAAGACAATTGACACATTAGTCTCCAAAATGCCTCAAAACTATTCAATTTTAACTTAGTTTTGCAAGCCTTTTAATTCAGTTATTAATTCTTCAACTAAACATGATTTTAAACATTTTAAAATATATTTTAATGAATTAATTACATGCTGCCTAAATTTGAATTAAAACCAAAAAACAGATTTTAAAGAAAGCGTTCAAAACTGATATATACCAAATTAACACACAAATCAATCCTATTTACTATCACCAAGAATCAAGCATGCATATTACATGAAACATCAAACAAAGGCTCCGATACCATTGTTGGGATTCGACCTCATGCTCAAATATGAAAATAATCAATAAATTACAAATATAATGCAACAAAATAGTAAACAAGCATTTAATTAGAGAAGCAGTCGAATCCTACAAGATTAATATTTATGTTTTTCATGTAATTTTCTAATTAATTATGAGCATTCATAAGTTTAAGAGTTACATACCTTGCTCTAGATATTGTAATCAAGAACCAATTAAATCAAAATCTTTGCTTCTTCAACTTTAGGATTTGTAAAATCTTCAACCATTCAAGTGTTTAGCCTTTAACAGTAATCTACACAGTAACTGAATAAGACCTTCTCAATGGTAGGATTTTACTTGTGCTAGCAAGTTTTGTTTCTAAAACAAAAAGGACCAAAAGTTCTTGTTGAATCTTTTTTTTTTGTCAAACAAAGAAAGCTATTTTCTTTTCTTATTTTATGAAACGTCTAAAAAGTGGCTAGAGGTTTAGAGTTTTAGTTTGCTAACATAACATATTTATATAGTCAAACTAAGTTGTAATCTTAAATACAATAATTGTATTTTAATTAAATTAAGTCTCTGTAAACTTAATTAATTTTTGACTTTATTTTGATCTTTTTAAATTAAGACCAACTTAATTAATTATACTTATTTAATCCCAATCCTGTCACTTAATGTCTGTGATCCATTAGGCTTCTAACATGTAGGCAATAAATATAAATCCTAATTAAATAACAATTTGATAGTTGATTTATATTTATAAATCATAACCGGCATTTAGCAATACATCATGACTGCCCAAATGTTATAGAGTCAATTAAAGATTTTGACAATATCCTTCAGTGATAAGCCTCTTAGTGCAATATGGTCCTTTCATCAAATATCCTAAATTATCGAGATGAGCCCTGCAGCTAATTAAGATTGGTTAAAGCTTGATTCTAGTCAAGCAACAATATCATTTATGTTGAATGATTAGAGGTTTTCTTTCATCAAGAAGACATCAATTATAATGAGTTATAAGTCTAATTGGATGAACACTATGAGATTAATATGCCTTGCAAGGGAACTGTAATGGATTACAGCTATCAGATCCCTAAGCATCAAAGCATAATCTTAAAATATTTCTGGTCAATGTATCATGGAGATTGGACATCAATGATGCTTAAAGACTAGTATATTCTATGTTCTTTACTTTGAAAGTAAGCAATCGATCTCATAGATTGAACTATAGAGATACTTGGAACTATAATATAGGTGCTTACTTATAATAGCAAGTTCGTTGAACTTGATGAGGGAAGACGCTGCACCATGCTATTATCATCTCTAGGATATATGATGAGAGAATAAATTACACTGAAAGATTGATCACTAAAAGGTTGAGTCAAACCATCTTGAGTCTTCTAACATTTTGGTGGGCATGATAGATTGTTAGATCCCAATCTTGGTCTGTGAACTTTAGATAGTTGACTTGATTAATGATAAATTTAAAGTAGTTTAAATTTATTTAATTCTAAGTTTAACTTAAGAATTAATGTTGATTCATTGCCAACATGTTAGAGCCTAATGGGGCACACACCTAAAATGAATGTTGAAAATAAAATGGGAGAGGTGATTAAGTTGGATTGAATCAAATTAAAAGTTATGAGCTTCTCAAGTACTTGATTAAAATTGTTTAATTAAGTTGTGCCTAATTAATTAAATTGTTTAATTAAGTCATTGAGCCTAATTAGTTACATTGTTTAATTAAGTCATTGGGCATAGTTGATTAAAATTGTTTAATTAAGTCATTAGGCCTAATTGATTAAAATTGTTTAATTAAATTGTTGGGCTTATTATTAAATTATTTAATTGAGTTATTGGGCTTAATTGATTAAAATAAACAATTAAGTTAACTGGGCTTTTTAAGGACTTAATTAAATTATTAAATTAATTGATAATTACAAAAGAGCTTTGTAATTAGGATTTAACTTTAATCCAAGATATAAATACCTTGCTATAGCCTCCAAACAAATGAAAAGAACAGCACATTAGAAATTCCTTTTGCCTTACCGCTCATTGTGTGAAGAAAAAATAGTTTTTTATTCACTTGATTTCTTTTTAGTGTGTTCAACCCCAAAATTTTGTATGGATTATGAATTTATGAAACTTATCTTTACTAGCTCATTGTCAAGGCATAGCACTCCCAATTCTTGAAAAAAGATTTTCTAATTCAATGGCATGGATCACCATTATAGGCTGCACAAGGACTCATTGGAAAGCTTTGGTTTGCAACAACCAAGCTGAGATGGTTGAGCTTTGTGAAGGCTGATTTGGTGGTTTAACAAATGATTCATCAACCTTTGTTATTTAGGTAAAGTGATATGATCATAGAGATATTTTATTTTTAATTTAATTCTGTACTCAATTTGGCATGAAAGAGATCCTAGGAGGGTGAAGTGTAATTTAATTTTTTAAAATTTTTTTCATTGCATTTTATTTGTATTTGATACATGATCAGCCTTCACCCAACAATAGTGTCAGAGCCCCTTTCATGCCATTTGAGTGCTTGTTCATGTT
>NW_018397258.1:10019358-10019721 GCF_002168275.2 Theobroma umbraticum | reverse complement strand
TTGATTAACAAATAGTTGTTTTGCATTTTCATTTAGAGCAAATTTTGTTAAAATCGATTTTTCAAAAAATCTGCTTTGTCAATTTTATTTAATCCTGTCCAGCAACATTTGTAGCCTCTTTAAATCTTTTTTTAACTTTTTTAAATAATAAATAGACTTAACTAATATGTGTTTTGCATTGTGCAAAGGAAGCACATGAAAAAAGGACACCATAAGGAATGGTTTTGGAGGCTGTCTTGCAAACCAACACGCACATGGTTTTAGGTGCAGAATTTTGCCATATTTGTGGTTAATTTCCTACAAATAAAATATGTAATTATTACACATTTATTGCTGGATATGTGGACAGCAAAATCATGAAAT
>NW_018397258.1:10018593-10019348 GCF_002168275.2 Theobroma umbraticum | reverse complement strand
AAATAGGCTGATTTTAAGCAAGAAATTGGAGCAAAAAGTGAAAGCAGTCTAGCTCACTGTTATGACATGAATTTCCATTTTAATTGACAAGAAAGTCTTCAAAATTAATTCTAAAAAATTCCAGGAAAATCATCTTTACTAAAATGTTCAATAAAGATTATTCTAGAAAATATCATGGTCAAATATGCTGATTTCAAGGCAAAAAAAATATCAGTGCAAATATAAATCTGTCCAGCTCACAGTTTTGGCATGAATTTCAGTTTTAATTGACAAGAAACTCTTGAAGATTAATTCTGAAAAACTCCAGAAAAACTCTCTTTATTAAAATGTTCAATGGGAATTATTTCTAGCAATTTTCATGGACAACACAAGCTGATTTAGGATATTAGTTATTGAAAGTTTGAAAATAGTTCAGAGAATAAGTGTATTTTGGAAATCTGTTTTGAATATAATCTTGCAAAATTAATCATGAAAATTTTAGAATGTTATCCTCATTTGAAAGTTCAATTATAGGATAAAATTTTGAATTTGAATTAATTTTTCAGTGGCTAGACACTTAACTAAATTAAAGGAATGTACTTCATGTGTGAAACGGCACTCATGACAAAGGTTGTGCATGGTGCAGCCACACATGGATGCCGCACCTCCCATTGTCATGGATGCAACCACTTTATGGAAAGAGGTTGTTTACTAGAGAAATTGGACACTCAATGATTAGGAAGGATTCTTTCCTTAGCCGATCATTGACTCCTAAA
>NW_018397258.1:10013966-10018583 GCF_002168275.2 Theobroma umbraticum | reverse complement strand
ACATGCCTAAAATCAAGGAGTTTGAATCCTTAATGGCATCAGTCAATTTTAAAATGATTGATAGTAAATCTCCAAAAATATTGAGTCTTCCTCATTTGATGAGGACTCCCTGAATTAAGGGATTATGATTTAAATTTATTAACCTCTAATTCGATTAGTTAATTTTAATTAAAATGGAAAGTCAACTTCAGTAAAAGACATCCTAATTCGATTAGGATAGATTTTAGTTAAGATAAATATACTAATAAATTAGGACTTCTAATAATGATTAGGACTCTACAATTAGTGAATGGATAATACAAGATTAAATGGTGGATAAGGAGCTTCCTAAAATATTTATGACACATGATTTGGATCATGAAACCTTTTAAAATAGTTTATGACAGATACTTAAATTAGGTAGTTTCCTAAATTGGTTTAGGTTTCTAATTAAAGAAGTTTACTTAGAAGAACTTACAAATAGAATTAATTCAAATATGATTTGAGCTAGCTAAAGGCCTTGATATGATCAATTCCTTTACTAAGTAATTTTGAAAAAATAATTTTTAAAAAAATTATTAAATCTTTTCAAACCTAAGTACCAAATGATTTAAACTATGATCCTCACTGGATGAGTGACATTTTTCAAATGAAATGCAAGATCATCATCATCTTGAGCATGTTTACTTCATATGTTTATAACTAGATTGTGGATGTTTGTTGATATTTATGGACTATAGACCCGATATGATTCTGGATGTTTGGTTAATCTGCTATTTATGGAAACTTGTCAAACAAGGTTTGCGAACCTTACCTTTTCTTACATCCAGGGTTTGTAAAATTCTCTTCTCATCTAACTCCCCTCAAATGTAACACGAGGTTTCTACATTCAGTTGTAATTAAAAATAGGATTAGTTTAGGAAAGAAATTTTGTAAATCTGAAGATGGAGATCTAAAGTGCCATGAACAGATAAAGGTGGATGCAATCTAAGGCATGAAGTTCTTAATGTATGCTATCCCCTAGGATTTAACCAACTAGTTTCCTTTTATGGCTCAAGGAAACTAGAGTAGAAAAGTCCATAACCATCTTAGTAGAACATCGTGTGATAGATTTAATTTTATGCAATATATTAAATGCTATGCAAGCTAATCAAATGTGACCTTAATGAAATGAAAAAGTTAAAATCCCTTAATAAATGTTGAGTCACTTACTGCATATGGTTAAGTTGCCTTCCACCATACAGCGAGATAACCTAGTTCCACTTTTGATCGGAAGCTTGTTGAGCACACTTAAGGTCACACTTCTACACGAGTATGTTTGAGCTATTGGTGGGTCTTACTCAACTAGTTTCATAAAATTCATATACTTGGAAACTTGATTATTATGGAAACTAAAGGAAAAGGCTAAGCAAAATGTATATGATATGTTGAGGAAATGTGTTGTCACTTAGCTAAGCTAGGAGTTGTATAGAAATAAAATTGGTAAGCTCAATTTCCTACCTAATCCACCTATCATGGTTTGTTGAACACACTCAAAGCCATGAATAAATGGATGGAATCCTAGCCCACTAAGAGAATCGTAGTAGAGATCTCTCGAGGTTATATGGAGGGTTATCATCTTATAGAAAATAGTGGAAAAACTATTTAAAATTTTAAAACCTTGTTTTACATAGTTTATGCATTATATTTACTTATTGCTTCATTTTATTTATTTAGGCATAATTTATGTACATGGCCAATTATCTATCACTATAGAATATCTTGGATGCAAATAAACTCACTAGCCCAAACTTCCTCGGTTGGTTTCGAAACCTCAAGATCGTCTTGAAGCAAGAAAGGAAATCAAAGGTCCTTAATACTCCATTCCACTAGTCCCTGCTACTGATGTTAATGATGAGGATAAAGAAGCATATCAACATCATAAGAATGATGATGATTAGGTAACATACGTGATGCTAGCTAGTATGACCCTTGATCTCTAAAAGCAGCATGAGCACATGGATGTCCAATCCATGATTCTTCACCTTAGAGAACTATTCGATAAGGAAAGGTTCACTGAAAGATATGACATCTGCAAAGAACTATTTTGATGCCAGATGGCAGAAGCTGTGTTGGACCCTATGTATTGAAAATGATTAGATTGATCAAGAGACTTGGACAATTGGGATTAGCAATGGATCATGAGCTAAGTATAGACTTAGTTCTACAATCTCTTCTTGACAATTTCAATCAGTTCGTGTTAAAATTCCATATGAATCGATTGGAAGCCACTTTTCTCGAACTTTTGAATATGTTAGACACGACAAAGAGATCCATCTGGAAAGATAAGGGATCATTGCTTCTTATTTCCTTTTCAAAGGCTCATATGAAGCAACAGAAGAAGAAAGCCCAAAAAGAAAAAAAGGTAAAACCCCAAAATGAAAAGGCACTAAAACCTAAGAGAGGGGTCAAAAAAGATAAAAAAAAAGGATATTTGCCATCATTGTGATAAACTTAGGCCTTGGAGGAGGAACTGCAAGGAGTACCTAGCTACTGTGAGCAAGAAAAAGAAACTTATTGAAGTTGCTGATTCAACTACCATTTGTTAAATAATTCTACTTTATATATTAAAGGTATATAATACCTCAAAGTTGGTTCTCATATGTTTGACATATTAGAAGGACCAAAGATAAAGAATAGTAGGATCTTGGCTGAGGAGTTGACCACATAGATAGACTACCTAAAGTATTCAATGCTACATTGGATAGTTACACTCCTATTTATCTTGACATGTTAGATAATTTATTCGGATGTTTTTGAAACATTAATTATGTTATTGCCAAGAGAATGGCTAGCGAGACATTTGTCTTTAGCATTTGGATATAGAAGCTTATATGTTTCAAGTTTGAATAATTATTTAGAATAATTATGTTATATTTAATTATCTATGCTTCATGCTTATCCTTGCAATGATCTTTGATCAATTATTAATTATGTTCAATTAATCAAAAGGTTGAATATTGATTCATACAAAATGGAACTTTCTTAAGAAAGAAACATAGAGATGAATGTTCAAGAAAGAAAGCCACTTCATGTTGCGATATGATTTGGTCCATATCTCTCCAACATATAAAGCCCATTATGATATTCTAAACCAATATGATTCCAAGCATACATTGAGATGTATATATATATATATAACATCATCGAATATTTAAAATAGTTTGAATATTACTCTCACAAAGAATCTTGGATTTAGAGAGAGCCTAATGTTAATAAAAATTTTAAAGGGGCCAAATGGCATAACACAGTGTGACATGTGCATGTGATGCATATAGTATAGTCTAGTTGGAATGGTTTCAAGGAGCAAAAAAAAAAGACTATCGTGTATATAAATAAAGTCATGTACATCCTATTATAAAGGGCTCTAGTATGAAGATATTTAACTCGTTAGTCCATGGAACTGATAAAGAGTTTTGGACGTTATTAATGTAACAATGGAGCCATACTAATAAAACCTAGGTCTCATTGGATCTAGATATAGTAATATGACCTAATGTGATGCATAGGCATCATGAAGATAGATAAAAGCAATTAACCATATTGAAGGGCACAAGCGAGTCTACATGGAGACACGATTGCTAGATGGATTTGAATCCACATACGATGAGGGAGCAATTGACTTTGTGCTAGTGGGAGATGTTGGGATGAGCTTGCAGCCAATTGGGATTGGTTAAGGCTTGATTCCAGTCATTAAACAATATCATTCATGTTAAATGATTAGAGGTTTTCCTTCATCAATAAGACATCAATTATAATGAGTTATAAGTCTAATTGGATGAAGTCCATGAGATTAATATTCCTTGCAAGATCCCTATGCATCAAAGCATAATCTCAAAATGTTCTTGGTCAATGTATCATTGAGATTGGACATCAATGATGCTTTGAGACTAGTATATTCTATGTTCTTTAATTTGGAAGTAAGTAATCAATCTCATAGATTGAAGTATAGAGATACTTGGAACTAGAATATAGGTGCTTGCTTATAATTGCAAGATCACTGAACTTAATCGGTCATGAGAAGTGCATTTAGTATTTCACTCAAGTGTCTATGCAATACTTCTCATGTGTCAATTGTGCAAATACTTCATAAACTTGGGACACCAAGTTGTTTTATATGTGGAGTGCTATGCTTTGATTTCATCCATACAGGTGCCTAACTAAGAATGCCAAAATAGGATGCTATTAGGTATAGTATAAAGCATGTGAAGGCAAATGTGTGGTCAAGATAAGAATCATCAGCCCAATTGATTTAGAGACATCCTAACAATTCTTGGTTGATATTAGCTTATGAAAGTCCTTGGCCAAGGCGACTTAAAGATTATGAAAGGAGTTTCTTAAGTCTTTATTAAATTGATGATCAAACTTTAAGAACAAATATAGAGATCAATAAGACTAGACACTGCACCATACTTTTATCATCTTTGGGATATATGACGAGGGAATGAATTACACTAAAAGGCTGATTACTGAAAGCTTAAGTCAAACCATCATAACCCTTCTAACATTCGGGTGGCTATGATGGATTGCTAGATTTCAATCTTGGTCTATAAACTTTTGGTAGTTGACTTGATTAATGATAAATTTAAAGTAATTTAA
>NW_018397258.1:10013813-10013956 GCF_002168275.2 Theobroma umbraticum | reverse complement strand
TTCTAAGTTTAACTTAAGAATTATATGTTGAGTTCACTAATAACATGTTAAAATCCTAATGGGTCACACACCTAAAATGAATGTTGAAAATGAAATGGGAAAAGGTGATTAAGTTAGACTTAATCAAATTAGAAGTTATGAAC
>NW_018397258.1:10012945-10013803 GCF_002168275.2 Theobroma umbraticum | reverse complement strand
CTTGATTAAAATTGTTTAATTAAGTTGTCCCTAATTAATTAAATTGTTTAAGTACGTCATTGGGCCTAATTAATTAAATTGTTTAATTAAGTTATTGGGCCTAATTATTTGAATTAAACAATTAAGTTGACTGTGCTTCTTAAGGACTTAATTAAATTGTTTAATCAAATTATTGGATTCATTTACAATTACCAAATAGCTTTGTAATTAGGGTTCAAATTTAATCCAAGGTATAAATACCTTGCTATAGCCTCCAAACAAAATGAAAAAGAATGGCACAATAGAAATTCCATTTGCGTTGGCACTCTTTGTGTGAAGAACAAATAGTTTTTCATTCACTTGATTTCTTTTGTGTTTAGCACCTAAATTTTGTACAAATTATGAGCTTATGAAACTCATCTTTGCTAGCACATTATCAAGGTATAGCACTCCCAATCCTTAAAGATAGATTTTCTAATTCATCAGTGTGGATCACCATTATAGGCTGCACAAGGACTCCTTGGATAGCTTTGGTTTGCAACAATTGGGCTAAGGTGATTGAGCTTTTTGAAGGTTGATTAGGTGGTTTAACAAAGGATTCATCAACCTTCGTTATTTAGGTAAAGTGATATGATCATATGTATATTTTATTTTGAATTTAATGTTGTATTCACTTTGACATGAAAAAGATCCTAGGAGGGTAAAGCATAATTTAATTTTTTAAATTTATTTTCACTGTGTTTTGTTTGTATTTGTTACATGATCAGCCCTCACCCAACAGATATGTCATAAAGCATAGCTCAGTTTCTACTTATAACATTCTATATCAGTTATCATAATTCATGACTAACCTTATGAATTTAAGAAACTAACTTTCCT
>NW_018397258.1:10012631-10012935 GCF_002168275.2 Theobroma umbraticum | reverse complement strand
ATGCTTTGGCCAAAAACTTTATACAAGTTAATCAAGAATTGAGAACCAGTGAGATACATGCCCCCATTCACTAGGGGTGATGAATCCTTTCTTGACCATTCATTCACCTTCCCATGCTTCATGGCATACCTAAAAATGCCCTATTTAGGCATCTAGCCACCTCCAGACCAACAAACGTGAAATCAAAGTATGTCATTCTCAACACAAGATGACCTGATGTTTCAAGTCCAAGGACTAATTGCACAACTATCACATGAGAGCATATTCCATAGATACTTGAGTGAAATACCAAATGGAGTTCTCA
>NW_018397258.1:10012260-10012621 GCF_002168275.2 Theobroma umbraticum | reverse complement strand
TGTTCAGTGAACTTGTTCTTTAACAAGCACCTACATGTTATCTTCAAATATCGCATATACTTCAATCTATGAGATCGATTGCTTACTTCTCAAGTAAAGAGGCTTAACATGTACCAATATTTGAGTATTGTCAATGCCCATTCTTAGCAATACAATGATCAAAAATAATTTTAGGAACATAGCTTTAATGCATAGTGATCTCATAATTGTAACAACGTTACAATTCTTTTGTAAGGCCTTTATGTTCCATGGGATTTATCCAATCAGTACTTAATAACTCCTTATTATTGTAGTAGTATGAAGGAAAACCTCTATCACATATAGTTGTGCGATTAAAAATGCATTAAATGATAATATATAT
>NW_018397258.1:10011107-10012250 GCF_002168275.2 Theobroma umbraticum | reverse complement strand
ATTCAATTGGCTCAAGGGCATATTGCAACAGTGGTTTGGTATGTAGCATCAATATTTTGATGTGGATAAAACACGATCAAATGTTTTATTGATTTAGAAAAAAGAAAAGGCATAATATCTAAAAATATGATCAAATTGACCAACATACGTAACATGTTGATATTTCATAATGTATGATGATGTGGCATAATAATATGACCGTGTGATATTTTTTACTTTTCACGTTAGTGTCACGTCAATGTTATGTTAGCATCATGTGAGTAGAAAATAGCAAGTGAGATTTTGACTAACAATAATTAGACCACCGTTAGTCATAAGAGTTTACTTGATTCAAAATAAAAGTATATGGGATTGATTAAATGTAATAAAAGATTTAAATTTTCTTTAATAGCTTAAGACCCTTTTTGAGAATTATGCAAAAAAAAAAATACATGTTTGTCCACTGATTTTATCATGTAAATTTCTATTTACAATATTCTCTAGCTATATGCATTTGATAAATCATGTTTTAGAGAATTTGATTTTGTAAAAAATATCTATTTGTAACATCAATTTCGCATTCATATTTATCTTTAGAGAAATGGTCATGTATACACATGGTTGGGAGCTTCTTGGTGATCTTAGTTTATATTTATTTGTCTTTCTGAGGCTTTCCCCTCACTTTTTCTTTAGGACAATATTGAATGTGGCTCTTGGAATAATTTATGTTAGAGAGACAAATTAATAATTGTATGCAGCAAATCGGCACAAAAGGAAACAATATTGGTGGATGAAAACTTGTATGAAATTCTAATCCACTTACGTGCTTATGTGTTGTTTAGAGAAGGTATGTAGACATGACTTTTTCCCTTTGCCGTTCATCACTATCCAATTTATGCTATCCATTTTGGCAAATGATGTGATGAGATGACTGCATCTTTGAAAGTGTTCAAGAACTTGTTCTTCTCATCGGTATATCTCCATTGTAGAAGCTTGATCTTCTTAGGAAATGGAAGAGGTGAAACATCCCACAGGAAGTGGGAACCTTGAAAATGGTCAAATTGTTGGGATGAGTGCTACAGCCAATTGCAATTGGTTAAAGCTTGATTCCAATCATGCAACAACATTAATCATATTGAATGATTAAAGGTTTTCCTTCATCAA
>NW_018397258.1:10010970-10011097 GCF_002168275.2 Theobroma umbraticum | reverse complement strand
ATTATAACAAGTTATAAAGTCTAATTAGATGAAGTTTATGAGATTAATATGTCCTGCAAGAAAACTGTAATGGATTACAGTTATGAGATTCTTATGCACCAAAGTGTAATCTCAAAAATGTTCTTGG
>NW_018397258.1:10010713-10010960 GCF_002168275.2 Theobroma umbraticum | reverse complement strand
ATTGAGACTGGACATCAATGATCCCTAGAGATTGGTACATTCTATGTTTCATACTTGAGAAGTAAGCAGCCGATCTCATAAGTTGAAGTATAGAGATACTTAGAACTAGAATATAGGTGCTTGCCTAGGAGAGCAAGGTCATTGAACATGACTCGCCGTGAGAAGTGCATTTGGTATTTCACTCAAGTGTCTCTACAATACTTCTCATGTGTCATTGTGTGTGGAGTGCTATGCTTTGATTTTATCC
>NW_018397258.1:10010287-10010703 GCF_002168275.2 Theobroma umbraticum | reverse complement strand
CTAACCAAGGATGCCAAAACGGGATACTTTTAGGTATAGCATGAAGTGGTCAAGATAAGAATCATCACCCCAAGTGATGCAGGGGACATATCCTAACTGTTCTTGGTTGATATTAGCTTATTGAAGTCCTTGGCCAAGGCGACTTAAAGATTATGAAAGGAGTTTCATAAGTCTTTATAAAGCTGATGATCAAACTTTAAGAACGAATATGGAGATCAATAAGAGTAGACACTACATCATGCTCTTATTATCTTCGAGATATATGATGAAGGAATGGATTACACTGAAAGGCTGATCACTGAAAGTTTGAGTTAAACTATTTTGTCTCTTCAAATATTTGTGTGGCCATGACAGATTTCTAGATCCCAATCTTGGTCTATGAACTCTAGGTAGTTAATTTGATTAATGATAAATTT
>NW_018397258.1:10009803-10010266 GCF_002168275.2 Theobroma umbraticum | reverse complement strand
ATTCTAGGATTAACTTAAGAATTATATGTTGAGTTCATTGCCAACATGTTAGAATCCTAATGGGTCACACACTTAAAATGAATGTTGCAAATAAAATGGGAGAGGTGATTAAGTTGGACTTAATCAATTGAAGTTATGAGCTTTCAAGCACTTGATTAAAATTGTTTAGTTAAGTTGTGCCTAATTCATTAAATTGTTTAATCAAATTATTGGGCCTAATTGATTAAATTTGTTTAATCAAGTTATTGGGCTTAATTGATCAAATTGTTTAATTTAGTTATTAGGCATAATTAATTAAATTGTTTAATTAAGTTATTGGGTCTAATTGATTAAATTAAACAATTAAGTTAATTGGGCTTCTTAAAGACTTAATTAAATTATTTATTCAAATTATTGGATTAATATGCATTTACAAAATAGTTTTGTAATTAGGGTTTAAAATTAATCCAAGGTATAAATACCT
>NW_018397258.1:9981707-10009547 GCF_002168275.2 Theobroma umbraticum | reverse complement strand
AGGATTTTCTAATTCATTAGTATGGATCAACATTAGAGGTTGCACAAGAATTCCTTGGACAGCGTTAGTTTGCAACAACCAGTCTGAGGTGGTTGAGCTTTTTGAAGGCAAATTGGCGGTTTAACAAAGGATTTATCAACTTTTGTTAGTAAGGTAAATTTGATATGATCATACATATATATTTTATTTGGAATTTAATTTCGTACTCAATTTGGCATGAAAGAGATCTTAGAAAGGTGAGACATAATTTAATCTTAAATTTATTTCTGCTGCGCTTATTTTTATTTGATGCATGATTGGCCATTACCCAACACTAAGAAGGTGGGAGACCCATAGAAATGCAATAAATTGATATAAATAAGCAGACAAGACTGTGCTGCTTCCTTCTTTTTGTCTTCTTGGAGGGTCTATCGTGGTGTGATTAAAAATAATTGATCTAAGACAACAAAATACACTGACTCATTTAATCTGCACAGTCACTATTTCACTTATAATTCAGCCCTATAAATAGGAGCACTGTGTTGGATACTTCTCTCACCTCTACTAGGACTGGCTCCACTTACTAGTTGTCCATAGGATGGCTAAGTTCACTACAGCCAGATTTTTCCTGGCTGTATTCTTCGTGGTTCTTATGATGAGTTCTCAAGCGCAATCCGACGCGAAGAAGACTATTAGGAGCCGCCTTCTTTTACATGAATTAGGCTATGATAGAACAAAGCTGGAGTACTATCGACAGGTTTGTGCATTGGATGCAGGTTATGATAGACTTTCACCTGGAGGACCGGACCCTGAACATCATTTTCACTCTACAGGAATGCCTTAAGTATAGTATTTTGTTTTGTCACAATCAGAATGTTTATCTTTAATAACGACTGGAAAATCTTGTGATCCAACGGAGAAAACGTACTCCAAATGAGCGTGTTGTAATCGAAAAATAACTTTCAATAAAAAGCGAATAGTAACAATATTCTATAATATCCTTCCATGTTTCATGTCTCTCGTTCTCTGTGTGGCGATGTAAACATTCAAGAATTACAGTAGTATTATATGTAGGAGTGAGATGGTGAGTCTGTGGCATGTATGTGTAAATAGCTCAACTCACGGTATGAAATAACAACGACCCCTGTAAGGAAATTTCCAACCTGTCTAATGAAATTCCAGTGATTTTTCATTACTGATGCTTACCCAGTAGAGTTTACGTTCTAAACCAGGCTACTTGTCATCCTAGGATTGGATTGTATCCCCAACGCCAGTAACGTTTATTTCTAGGATATTCAGCCATGGCATGCCGTACGTGCTAAATTGCTGGATAGATCTAAGTACCAAAATCTGTGGCTTGAAGATGGCACCATGTGTTTACCTTCGCCAAAGTGCAATGATCTCGTCTGGATAATGGGAGGAAGAGAAAATTTTCAATGTAGATTTACTTGCCTACTACCGGTTGTTGTAACATTCTGAAGGTTTGTTTCCCTGCTTTGTATCTATCTTCCTAGGATGCGAAGAGAAGGCAAATTAATAATATATGATTTATCTCAGGGATATGTAGAGTTTTCATCAAAGCTGGACGGCTGTCACCAGTATCCAACTATGAAACATCAAATGACAACGTAATATTTCACTTCTAAAGTGGGCAGCAGTACCTACTTTTCGCATTACTGTATTTCCGTCTTTATCGTTTCACAAATCATATGGATAAGGATAGATTAATTTATTTAAATATGTTAATATATATTATATGTATATATAATCGTTTAAAGCTCATTAATATGCTTTTACTTATTTATTTATTGGGAGTTCTGACTGATTTTGCTCGATTAAATGCTAAGGACATTATGTGCGCTGTCAGAGAGGCGTTTGTGCAATGTAATAAGGTCGGCAAAGTAGCTTAATTATTAAAGTTTCCAAGAAATAAGACGCCGTTGTGCTGGGCTCCTCAAAGCTTAGGGGTCTAATTATTAATCTTACCTATCCATCATATTTACCATTTCGTCCTTCAAATGTGATCCTTCGTCGAATTAAAGTGATGGGAAGGTGCTCCAGAGTTGAGAAAAGAATTTAATAACCCTTATTACACCAATGGATATCGTAGGCATTCTTAGATGACTGGTTTTACGGCATCCTTTGGATCTCAAAGATCTCCCCTGCTAAACAACATAAAAAGCTTTCAGACAAGCTGACATGCTCTTTCCACTAGCGCTGTCCTCTTTACCTTGTTTATTAGGTCAGAGGTGTACAATTTAAATTTGATATAGTTCTTTTTATATGCATTTATTTTGCTAAGTTTTTGCGTGTATTTATAAGCATATATACATGTATGTATTATGCATATGTATATGTGCGTACAGATATTTATTTATATGTCCACGTATGTTTAGATATGTAAATACCTTTTATGGTATGTTTTAGTTGATGCTTAAGGATTTTTAATTTCGCATTACATTTGATTTATTCAAAGTTATGCATAGACCCTAATTCTGTTCTTTGTTTTCTGGTGGCTGACCCAATAGGGACAACCCAAGATAAAATTTTTTGACAAATTACAAAAGATTGAGAATTATGAAAAAATAAGGTTGTTTCGCAAGAATTGGCAAAAATTCACAAGAAATACTTTTTGCACCTTTGCTTTCAGTTCGTTGTTTTCTGAATATCTTTTCTTACATGACTTTAAAAATTATGAAAAGAATGTAACTTGAAACTATAATTCATGAACTTTCCAATGACATATCAGATGAATTTTTTACAATTAACATAGATTTTGACAATGAACTCGGAAAGCTATACTGAAGTTGTTTTTGTAGTGTACGGATTCGGTAAAGTAATATTTTCTCATGATTTGTGAAATTTAAATGAAGCCAGACCCCTGGACCTAGCTATGGTTAAAATTTCACCTTAAAATATCTTGCCATAAAAATAATAACAAAATATTTTATTCAAATTATCTGCATTCAATCCAAAATTGATCTAACTGCACTCTCGGATCTTTTTCTCATTATTGCCAAAAGCTTTTAGTCCAAAGCACTTGAAAGGGAAAGGGGACTTTTCAGATTTTTGAATGTATATTCGACTTTTTAGTGGAATTTTGAATGTATATTCGACTTTTTAGTGTTATTTTGGGATAGACATCACTAAACTTTCCATATTTGACGTTTCTTAAATCCAAAGTTGATTTTTCAAACCTTATGATATATTGATATATGCCTTCTAAGTCAATCAAATTGGTTGTTTCTAATCATAGTGAAAATTTCATTAACTTCCGCAGTCATGATACATTACACAATCAACAACTTCATACACACCTGTCATTACATCATTCCTTATTACGTGATATTGAACCCTCATTAAAAACCTTATTATGAAAAAAGCCACTGGGATAAAAACCATATGTAAGGAAAAAAGAGCACTCCAAGGATCGTGTATTACATGAAATGCTACCTCTCAAATTATCTTTCATTTAACTAACCCATTTCCTATCTAAGAACACATTGCTCTTGTATCGACATCTCCTCCTAAGTGCGCCAAATAATGTGCTGATATGGTATTTCTTTTTCGAGATGAGATAAAGCATGTGCCACCATGTTTGTATCTCTACTGCAATGGGACATCTGTAGGCATTGGACTTTCTCCATTAAAAAGCTAAGGTCTTCAACAATATGTCCTAATCCCCCGCTGTAGCATTTGTCTCTTATCAACGAGGTGACCACCTTGCAATCCATAATAGCTTCTATGATATCGAGATGCTCTCCCCAACAACATTGCAACGCCCATCTCATGTTATTTAATTTAGCCTCAAAAACTAAAGGACTTGCCACAGTCCTCTTGTATTTGGCCAAGATCATTATGCCTTCTCCATTATGCACAACAAATCCCTCCCCCACACTTACTAGGCCATTTTCGATTGTCAAAGCTGCATCACACTTTACTTTCAAGCCGTTTGTTTGTATCCATAGTTGAGGCTAACACTCCCTTGCATTGGAGTTGCTATTAAAACAATTGGAATCATGGAATTAATTGACGATATTAGTCCTCAAGGCTGCAATGGATATTGGATCTAGCATCTTCTGTTGCGATAGCAAGGCATTTCTTGATTTCCATATAGCCTACATTACTCCCACCACGTTTTCAAGATCAGCTTGCTATAGCTTATCGCAAAGGAACTTAAACCAATTTGTAATTGTTGAGAAGTACATGCCCAACTCTCTAAGGCCCCATTTTGTTGTTAGCCATACAGCCTCTGCAACTTGACTAGAACAAGAGCAGAGAAAGAGAGATTTCACTGCCATGTCACAAAACACACAGTCTGGTTCCACATTGACCTTTTTACATATTAGTGCTTCCCTAGTAGGTAATGCATTCTTCAAGACTCTCCAAACAAAAACAATAATCTTCCAAGGAATATTGAGTCCTCAAAATTTTTGCCACACACCACCATTCTTATGTGTTGAACTCCCAGCTTCTAAGCTTGATATTAATGAGCAAAGCATTCTATATCCAAACTTAATAGAGGAATTACTACTAGTTTTATTCAACCAAATCTAATTGTCATTGGGTTTTCTAAGGCTAAGGGATATGGACAATATAAGTTCATGCTCATAATTAAGAAAACATTGGTTTACCTTAGGCTCATCTCAACTCATAATATCTAAGTCAATATATTCAACTACAGTCATGTCTTCGTTGATTTCGTCACTACATGCCACAACACACATTGGAAAATCATATGGAATCCATTTGTCGCTTCGCACATTTACACTCCTACCATCATTGATATGCTACATTAACCTTTTGTCAATCACCATTTGGCTATTTCTAATACTCCGGCACAAATAACTGGGATTGAAGCCAATTGGAGCCTGTAAAAAATCAACATTCAGGAAATATTGTTCTTTCAAGACTTTATAAGCCAATGTAGGCACCTTCCTCTGCAGCTACCATCCTTGTTTCGTCAACATAGCTAAATTGAAGGCCCCAGAATCTTGGAAGCCCATTCCACCAACATAGTTAGAGGTACACAAAGATTTCCAACTTTTCTAGTGGATTTTATTGCCATTCTAAATGCCACTTCAGTAGTAATTCGCCATTATTGAGTCAATTTTACTGCAGAGTGTGTCTAGTATTTTGAAACATCCTATGACATATGTAGGAATTGCCTACACCACAGACTTTATCAATATTTCTTGACCAGCAATAGACAATAGTTTATTCTTCCAATTAGAGATCTTTTTATGCACTTTTTCGTTGACATACCCAAATATCCATGTTTTTGAACCCCCACTCATTAACGGAATCCCAAGATATTTGCCTTCTCATTGGCCATTATAAATTAATGATAAGTTATAATCATAAAGTCCTTGGAATGAATATACTTTGCAAAAGGAATTATAAAGTATTATCATTTTTCAAATCCTTATTGCATCAAAGTATTATGACATAATATCTATAAAAGGCACTAAATTATTCAAGAAAATTTAAATAAGCCTTTATAGTTTTATCACGTTCAATCAAGCACTTATATTCTTATTTTGAGCCAAATAAGCCTTTATACTTTTATTTTAAATTAAATAAACCCTTTGACTAATAACTAATTTAGTTAAAATGTCATTTGTCATTCAATGTCTTGTGGCACTGATGTGTCATGTAGCACTAACATGCAATGTTTTTTTGACGAATCACTAACATGCAATGTTGACATGTTGTAATGGATGATGATATGGCATGCTGATGTAGTATGATGAAATGGTCATGTGGAATTTATCACTCTCCACATCAATGCCACTTCAATGCTGTGTAGATATAAAATGACAGATGGTATTTTAACTAATGACGCTTAGTCAACTTTTAGTCATAAGGGCTTATTTGATCTAAAATAAAAATACAGAGGCTAAATTGATTGCAATAGAAGAATAAGGATTTATTTGAATTTTTTTAAATAGTTCAAGGGTTTTTAGAGCTCTACGCCAAGTATTATTCATAAATAGTTCCTAATCGATACTTTATCAAGACAAAAAATTGATAAAAGTTGAGAGACTAACACATGTTGTATTTCTTACTTATGAAGTAAATAATTGGTTTCACATAGTGAAGTATGGCGATATTTGAAACTAACATGATGCTAGTTAGAAGAACAAGTTCATTGAATATGACCAAACACGAGAATTCTATTTGCTAATTCACTCAAGTGGCTGTGAAATATATTCTCACATGTTAGTTGTATAACTGATTCTTAAGTTTAAGATCATCAACTTGTTTTATATGGAGATTGCTATACTTTGATATTGTTTTGGGTACTTTTAACTAATTTGGTAGAACATTAAGCACATAATGATAAATAAATTATCAACAAAGAATAGATCACCCCAAGTGATTTGAAGGGAGATTTCCTATTGTTTCTTAACATGTCTTAATTGAAGGAAATCATTGGCCAAGGTAGAATGAAGATTAGAATTAGGAATTTTTCAAATTTTATTAAAGAGTTAAAAATAAGTTTCAAGAGCTAAAATGATAAAGACTTATATAAAGTAGACACTATAACATACTCTATATCTCATTAGAATATTTGATGATGAAAGATTGAATTACATTATAAGTTTGAGCATTGAAGGGTTAAGTCAAACCTTTTTTATTCTTATTAACATTTTGGTGCTCATGACACTAATATGAATTATGGTCTATAAATATGAACTAATCAATTTTGGAATTGACAATAAATGCAAAATTGTTTGATTCATCAAATACTAATTTGCTTTGGATTATAGCTTTATATCTATTGTCAACATGTTAAGAATCTAATGAGTCATATACATAATGGATGACAAAGGAAGAACGTCAAAAGAAGAATTAAGTTAGACTTAATTGCCAAGAAGTTTTGACTTCAAAGATTTAACTAAAGGAGTTCAATTTAATTGGGACAAATTTATAATTAGCACAAAAGTTATGTTAAACCTATTGATGTAGGAGCATTTAGGATTGTATTTTATTCAATTTAGTTTTGCTAATTTTAGTTGATTTAGGAGGTTATTTTCTTTATTCTAGTTAGATTAGGATTCTTTTCTTATTTTTTATTATAATTTTAATACTTTTAAGGATTATTATTTAATTGGGCTAGTCATGTTGTGTTTTATTTAAATCTCTTATTAACTATTTTAATTGTATTAGATAACCAGAAGTAGAATTTTATTAGGATGTGGGCTTATAATACTCTAAATGGGACCATTAGGCTTAGTTATTATTCACATTCAAGTTGAAAGTTAATAAATAATTTTTTTTTAAGTAAGAGTACTTATTTCTCTAGGCTCCTTTTAAAGAGTAAGAGATTTTAGTATCTTTGGCCTAGCCAACCAAAGTGAGATTTTAGTTATTTTTTCACCTTAGTGGGGTTTTCAACCTCACCAAGATTGGTAATTCACCTTAGTGGGATTTTCAACCTTGCCAAGATTGGTGTCCTTCACAATGCTCAATTGTCTTTACAATGCCCTAGCATCAGTTTGGTATCAGAGTGGGAGGATCATTGTTCTTTGCCTAGTTTAGGTTTGTTGTCGAGTTTCGATATTCCTTGTTCGGGTAATTTTATTTTTTTTATTGCTCTATAGTTATATCATGATATTTTTTCTACATCACCACATCGTCATCACCATACAATAAAATGCCTCCAAGACGTCAAAATTGTCAAAGAGATGATTGCGAGATCCAGATTCAAGAATTACATTGCCAAGTTCAAAAATTACAAGAGCAATTTGCAAGACGTGATGTTGCTCAATTCAACTATAGTAGCTCAAGTGATGAAGAAGATTATATGGATTGGGAAAAATTAGAACCAGTTTATGATGAATATGATGACAAAATAAATGATGAACCAAAAATATTCAACAACGAAGAGATAGAAGAAGTTTCTGCTGACCATGGAAAAGCTTTTGTTGTTCATCGTAACCTTGACACTATTATGTTGACAAAAGATGAAAGTTGGCTTCGTCATAACATATTCCATACAAGCTGCACATCCCAAGGGAAGGTTTGTAATGTAATTATTGATAGTGGAAGATGTGAGAATGTTGTTGCCAACTACATGGTGGAAAAGTTGAAACTTCCAACTAAAGCATATCCTCATCCTTACAAGTTACAATGGCTAAGAAAAGGAAACGAAGTTAAGGTAACAAAACATTGTGGTGTTCAATTCTCTATTGGAAATAAGTATGATGATGAAGTCTAGTGTGATATTATCCCAATGGACGCATGCCTCTTGTTGTTAGGATGCCCATGACAATATGATCGTTGAGCTCACCATGATGGATACAAGAATACTTATTCCTTCATTAAGGATGGAGTAAAATTTATGTTGACTCCATTAAAGCTGGAAGATAGCCCAAAAAGACAAAAGGAAGATAAACCACTCATCACTTTGTCTAACCTAAGCAAAACTTATTGTGAGTCAAACCATTTACATCTCTGATTAGTCTTTAAGGAGAATGAAGTATCTTCACCTTTATCCAAGCATGGTCAAACAAAATTAGTCAACAAAAGTTTGGAAAACTTATTGAGAAGCTTTGTAAACAACCATGTCATTAACAGGACTATAGTAAAGCATGATTTTCCTATCCATCGATTGGATGACATGCTTATTGGTTTTAAAGTGTTTTTGAAGATTGATTTGAAGAAAGGATATCATCAAATTAGAATGTGACTTGGAGATGAATGGGAAACAATCTTCAAAACACCAAATGAGTTATTTAAATGGTTGGTATGGACTATGATATTATGTGAATCCAAACATGAAGTATGACAAGGCATACTCGTCAGAGCCGAGTTTTTCTAACCCAAGGAGAATGATGCGGGAGCATCTAGGATTGTATTTTATTTAATTTAGTTTTGCTAATTTTAGTCAATTTAGGAGTTTATTTTCTTTAATCTGGTTAGATTAAGATTCTTTTCTCATTTTTTTATTAGAATTTTAATACATTTAAGGATTATGATTTAGTTAGGCTAGTCATGTTGTATTTTATTTAAATCTCTTATTAACTATTCTAATTGTATTAGATAACTAAAAGTAGAATTTTATTAAGATGTGGGTTTATAATACTATAAATAGGACCCTTAGGCTTAGTTATTATTCACATTCAAGTTGAGAGTTAATAAATAATATTTTCTTTAGTAAGAGTGCTTATTTCTCTAGGCTCTTTTTAAAGAGTAAAAGGTTTTAGTATCTTTGGCCTAGCCAACCAAAGTGGGATTTTGGCTAGTTTTTCACCTTAGTGGGGTTTTCAACCTTATTAAGATTGGTGATTCACCTTAGTGGGGTTTTCAACCTTGCCACGATTGGTGTCCTTCACAATGCCCAAGTGTCTTTAAAATGCCCCGGCGTCACCTATTAGGATAGAAATATATGGTTATGCTGAAAATTAAAGGCACTTGAAATTAATTGAGACTTGAAAGGCAAACAAGATAAGAATAAGAGTGAGAAGCAAAATAGACAAGCTTATCAAACACTGAATAACAACAGCCAGTTCGTCCAAACACCCACATGTTAGTTAAGAATCCTCGTACTTTAATGTATGAGATTGATTGTCCACTTCATAAATGACAAACATAACCAATATTTTATTGGTTAGCTTTAGCAATATCCACTACTTGATAAAATAATGACTAGGAACAATTTAGGAATAATGCTTTTATGCAATAAGGATCTCATAATTATAACAACTTTTAATTCCTTTTACAAAGCACATGACATCCCATAGATTTTATTCCTACAACGACCCTAAACTAGGCAATGAACAATTACCCTTCCGTTCTGATACCAAACTGATGTTGGGGCATTGTAAAGACACCTAGGTGTTGTGATACTAAAACCTCTTACTCTTTAAAAAGAGCTTAGAGAAATAAGCACTCCTGCTTAAAGAAATATTATCTATTAATTCTCAACTTGAATGTCTCATAACTAAGCCTAAGGGTTCTATTTATAGTATTATAGGCTTACATCCTAATAAAACTCTACTTTTAGTTACCTAATACAATTAGAATAATTAACAAGAGATTTAAATAAAATAGGTATTCTATTCCTAAATAGAACAGGACTAGCTTAAACTCCTAATACAAGTAAAAGAAGAATTCTATTATACTTATAATTCTTAAATAATAATTTAATAATATACTCCTATATCATTTTCTCTAGGTTGAAGAAAAATCCTCTTCAAGATCCATATCTTCATTATGTTCTCTATAGTATGGAGAGAGATCAGCTACATTGAAAGCTATAAAAACTTCATAATCTCTGGGAAGTTCAATCTTGTAAGCATTCTCATTAATACGTTCCAAGACTTGGAATGGTCCATCAGCTTGAGGAGATGCTTTTGCACGAGACTTAAGAAAACATTCTTTCCTTAAATGAATCCATACTAAATCTCTTTTTTTAAAACTAGTTGGCTTGCTTTTGCTATCTGTCTATCTGACGAATAGTCTTCTCTCGAACTTCTTCATGAAGCTTTTTGATTTGCTTAGCACATTCTTTGGCGTTAGCAGTAAATTCACGAGTAGTTGGTAATGCAAGAAGGTCCAAAGGACTACGAGGGCATTTTTCATACACTACTTCAAATGGACATTTTCCAGCGATTTGGCTCACAAAATTATTATAAGAAAATTTTGGTAGTGTTAAAACATGATCCCATTAGCGAATGCATTTACCCACAAAGCTTCGTAATAAGTTTCCCAAACTTTTGTTAACCACTTCTATTTGACCATCCGTTTGAGGGTCACTTGTTGAACTAAATTGCAAATGAGTTCCCCTTTTGCTTTAGAAAGTTCGCCAGAAATGACTTATGAACTTCACATCTAAGTCTAAAGTGATAGCTTTTGGAATTCCATGAAGATCCACAATTTCTTTAAAGTACAAATTATTTATGTGAGAAACATCATCAGTTTTATGGCATGGCACAAAATGAGCCATTTTGAAAAATCTATCGATGACCACCATTACAGAGTCCTCTTTTCTTTGAGTTCTTGGTAAACCCAAAACAAAATCCACACTTACATCTACCCAATGAGCTTCAAGAATAGGTAATGGTTTATACATGCCAGTGTTTTGATTTCCAAGTTTAGCAATAAGACAAATACAACACTTTGTATATGTCCGATGATATCTCGTTCCAACATGGGCCAATAAAACTTTTCTTTCACAAGAGTCAATGTTTTGTCTCTCCCAAAATGTCCAGCTAATCCTCCATTATGAGCTCCCCAAATAATAGATTAGTGTAAAGAACATTGAGGAATGCATAGTTGGTTACCTTTGAAAAGATACCTTTCTTGTTGATGAAATTATCGATAAAGATATTGGGAACTGCATTTCCACATCTCACCAAATTCAGGATCTTTCTCATACAATTCTTCAGAACTTCAAAGCAAACAACCTTTAGTTGTAAGGTAGAGAAGAGAGTAAAGTGACAACTTAAAGCATTAGCTACCGTGTTTTGCACACCTAATTTGTGCTTAAGGAGAATTGGAAAGCTTGAAGAAACTCACTCTAAGCTGCTTGTCGTCTATTATGCTTGTGTTGGGAGTTAAGGTGTTTGAGGGCTTCATGGTTAGAATACAAGATGAATTCTTTTGGTAGCAAATAATGGCTCCAATGGTCTAAGGCTCAAATAACATTATAAAACTCCTTATCATACGTTGAGTATTTCAATCTTGCACCTTTGAGTTTCTCACTAAAAAAAGGCAATTGGTCTTCCTTCTTGAGAAAAAACAGCATCAATACCAACATTAGAGGCATCACAATCAACTTCAAACACCAAATCAAAGTTTGAAAGTGTAAGCATGAGAGCTTTAGTGATCCTTTCTTTCAATTCCTCAAAGCTATGTTGTGCCTTGAAACTCCATATAAAAGTATCTTGCTTGAGGTATTCAGCAAGTAGAGTAGCAACATAACTAAAGTTTTTAATGAAACACCTGTAAAAGAGGTTAATCCACGAAAGCTTTGAACATTATGAAGTGACTTCAGAACTAGCCAACTGACAATAACATCAACTTTGCTTTGGTCCACTTCAATCCCTTGTTTGAAACAACATATCCCAAGAAGATAACTTTGTCATAAATTCACACTTTTTTAAGTTAGCAACAAGCTTTTGCTCTCAAAGTACTTCAAATGTCTGTCGTAAATGTTCTAAATGCTCTTTTTGAATTTTACAATACACCAAAATATCATCATAATAAACCACAACAAACTTCCCAATAAAAGGTCAAAATACCTAGTTCATTAGGTGTATAAAGGTGTTGGGTGCATTAAAGAGCCCAAATAGCATAATTGTCCATTCATATATCCCATCGTAAGTTTTAAATATAGTTTTCTATTCATCTCCAGGTTGCATTTAAATTTGGTGATAACCACTACGCAGATTGATCTTGGAGAAGATAATAGCACCATGCAATTAATCCAACAAATCTTCAAGTCTAGGAATGGTTAAACGAAACTTAATGGTAATTTTGTTCATGGCACGACTATCAATGCACATATGCCATGTTCCATATTTTTTGGAACTAATAAAGTAGAAACAACATAGGGGCTATGTTAATATAAGCCCTACAAGCCAATCTATGGTTGTATAAGAATTACAATTTTGAGGTATTCATGTATGACATTTTGTTATTCGTAATAACATTGAGGTAGTTCTTTATCCATAAGTTTGTCATTTAAATTATTTTATATACTTATATAGATAAAGCCCATGAAACTATATCTGCCTTGCAAAGGAATTGTATTGGGATACAATTATGAGATTCTTATGCATTAAAGCATTATTCCTGAAAGTTTATGATCATTGTATTATTGAGACAGGGCATCAATAATGCTTAAAGATTGGCACATGTTATGTTCTTTGCTTGTGAAGTAAGCAATCATTCTCATAGATTGAAGTATAGAGATACTTGGAACTAGCATGTGGGTGCTTGCCATGGGAGAGTGAGTTCACTGAACATAAGCCGTCATGAGAAGTGCATTTGGTATCTCACTCAAGTGTCTATGCAATACTTCTCATGTATCAATTGTGTAATTACTCCTTAGACTTGAGACACCAGGTTGTTTTGTATGTGGAGTAGTATACTTTGATTTCATCCTTATGGGTGCCTAACCAAGGATGCCAAAATAAGATGTTTTTGGTTATAGTATGAAGCATATGGAGGCAAATAAATGGTCAAGATAGGAATCATCACCCCAATTGATTTAAGGGGAATATCTCATTAGTTCTTGGTTGACATTAGCTTAATCAAGTCCTTGGCCAAGGTGATTAGGAGATTATGAAATGAGTTTCATAAGTCTTAACAAAGCTAATGATTTAACTGCAAGAACAAATATGGAGGTCAATAAGAGTAGGCATTGCACCAAACTCTTATCATCTTTGGGATATATGATGAGGGAATGAATTGCACTGAAAAACTATACACTGAAAGGTTGTCAAAGAATCCTTACTCTCCTAACAATTAGGTCTCCATGATACATTGCTAGATGCCAATCATGGTTTATGGAATTGAATTAGTTAATTTAAAATTGAATATGATTCATTTAAATTAATTAATTAATAATATTATAATTCAATTCCATTGCCAACATGTTAGGAACCTAATGGTTCACACACAAAGGTTGTAATTTGGATTAAATTGAGAGTGTGATGATATAAGTTAGACTTAAATCGAATTCTAGGTTTTAACTACTAAGGACTAAATTACAAGAGTTTAATTAGGTATTGGTTAAATATTATAATTGTTATAATATTAAGGACTTATTAACAAATTTTTATAAGTTAAACCTAGATATAAATATCACATTATAGCCATTCTTTCTTTTAAGGAAGTGCGGGAAGGAAACAAAAAGAAAATTCCTTTTCTCTCTTGAGTGTCGCCACTCTTGAGAGGCTTAATTTTATTTTGAGAACTTCTCCTTTGATCATTTTCTTGAAATCAAAGAAGAAAAGAGGACAAATCGTTCTCCACTTGCTAGCACAAGCCCATGGCATAAAGCACTCTCCTTAAGAAGGATCTGTTGCAATCATGTGTGCATCATTGAAGGCCAAGCGATTGAGTGGCTAGGATTCTTTCACATAAAAAATGCTCACGTTTTGCCACCAAAAGGAATCCATTTGATTACAATATCACTTGAAAATGTAAAATTTTTATGATATTATGTGGTACTTAACTTTGCATTAAACAACTAAGGTGATCCAAAGATAGGAGGCGTGTCTTATTTTATTTTAATTTTTGTTATTCCTCTACATTGATGCTGTAATCATGCCATTCCTAGTAGACTAACGCTTTCTCTTACCAGGCCTTTCTCCAAAAGTTGTTCAACTTGATGTTGTAACTTTTTATGCTCTTGTGGACTTAAGTGATAAGCAAGCTTGTTTGGATTTACAAAACTAGCGATGAAATCAATGGCATGATGAATGTCTCACATTGGTGGTAGTCCATGGGGTATCTCATTAGGTACAACATCACAAAACTCTTCAATTATGGGTTTAACATCTTTCGATAAAGGTGAAGATAATTTATTCTCCTTACAAACTAATAAAAGGTATAAAAGGCTTGACTCATGATATGCTTTGTTTAAACCAGACACAGTGATGAGTGCTTTATCTTCCTCTTGTCTCTTTGGGCAATCTTCTAGCTTTAATGGAGTCGACATAATTTTTACTCCATCCTTGATGAAGGAATAAGTATTCTTGTATCCATCATAGTGAGCTCGATGATTATATGGCCATGAGCATCCCAATAATAGGTGGTATGCATCCATTGGGATAACATCACACCAGATTTCATCTTCATACTTATTTCCAATAAAGAATTGAACAAAACAACGCTTTGTTACCGTAGCTTCGTTTCATTTTCTCAGCCATTGTAGCTTATAAGGATGAAGATGTACTTTAGTTGGAAGTTTTAACTTTTCCACCATGTAGTTGGAAACAACATTCTCACAACTTCCACTATCAAAAATTATATTGCAAACGTTCCCTTGGGATGTGCACATTGTAGAGAATATGTTGTGATGAAGCCAACTTCCATCTTCAACCATCATAGTAGTGTTAAGGTTACAACGAACAACAAGAGCTTATCCATTATCAACAAAAACTTCTTCTACCTCTTCGTTGTTGAATACTTTTGGCTCATCATCTACTTCTTCCATGCTAGGTTCTTCCATAACTTCTTCTTCTCTTAAGGAGATAATTCTTCTATTTTGACAATAAGAACCAATATGTCGAAATCCTTGTTATTTGAAGCACTTTTTATTGACATTACTACTGTAGTACTCCAAATTCAAAAAGATTTTTGACCACTTTTTAGGATGAACTAGGCAAAGTATTAAACATAAAAATTGTAACTTTTTCTCTTAACTTTCTAATGACCTAAGAATTAATTCATTTGAAGTTCTATAAAGAGAGTTATGGCCGAAATACCAAAATATGTGCAGTGAAAGTCTACACCTCAAAATTGCTCTCCTATTTCCATTAAAATTCTTTTTTCATCAAACACCTATAAAAGCATAAAATTGCAATAAAAAATTAAGCCCAAATAACTCTATATCAGAGAGTTGTCAGCCACCTAAGATAGTATTAGAATATAGCAATCAACATGCAAGGCAACTTGATAAACTCAAGTCTAAGGATCACTTTCATAACTATCATATAAAAATTTATTCAATAAACTCTTAAGTAAAATACCAAATGGAATTCAACCATAAAGAGTAGATTGGAGATTGTTAAAGACCATTTGTGATAGGCATGGAAAAGTTTTAAATGTGTTCATCCCCAACATATAATCAATAAAGGGTAGGAATTTTGGGTTTGTTAAGATGAGCTTAATAGTTGAAGAAAAATATTGGTGTTGAAGCTAAGTGGTTTATGGTTGATTTGTCAGAAATTAATGGCCAATATTGTAAGATTTAACCCTAAAATGCTTTTTGGAGAAAAAGAAATCAAACCACTCTATAAGAACTAAATCTAAGGTAATGGAATGTTTATTAAAACCTAGGAAATTGGGACTATGACAGAGCTAAAGAATATTTAAGCCATAATGGGCTCAGTTTATGAAAGAAAGACAAAAATTCTAGGCAGTCGATATCATAAAAAATCAAGATGAAACGTAAGGGTTTTGGGGAAGATGGAAAACTACATTGGTAAGGAAAGTGTCTAGATTGCAAAACTCAAGAGGGTGTAGTCGTGGATGCTTTAGCAGAGCTAATGAGAGACAAATGAGGAAAAGGTATCGGTGTACGAAGGTTATCAAACATTTGGTGTCTTATGATTTTCAAAAATATGGTAATTAAAAAATAGATTAAAAATGGAGCACGGGAATGGTCACTGAATTGTGGTCCTAAAGAAAGAAAATGTTGGGTTTCATGTAGGGATATAACCTTTCATGCTTCAAATGTCATGGCTTTCCAAAATATTGTTAATTCAATTGCTTAGTTTATGAAAATTAGTGTTGAAACCAAGAAGGGCCATACTTTCGAGAGATGATGATGCAAATTACAAGTGATTACTTCAATCTAATTGATGAAATAATGAAATAGTTATTGGTGATGAGGTTTATGATTTTTGGCTTATGGAATTTCCCTAATTTAATGTGTTGGAATGTATAGGTTACTCAAATGTACATTGTTGTCAATTTTGCACATACAAGCATACGTATTAAACAAGTAATATAGACAATAAGTCCAGATTATCGTTCCCATAAGGATTTGTTTCTAAAATTCTACTAAGTACTAAAATTATATAACAAATTAATCTTATTTAAGCTAACCAACACTTATAAAAAAACTAATCAAAGATAAAATTGAAACAAATAAACAAGATATTAACCAACAAAATCTAAATATAATAAGAAATGCAATAGATTAAAGACCTAGGATCATGGGCCCATTCAACATTTCATTTGATACTAGCTTTTCTTGTTATTTATCTTTCCTAGTTGATTTTACTAACTAGAATCCAAAGTTATGGACAACTCTTCATCAAGATGCTTGCACATATACCTAACTTAAATCATTTTATTATATGTCTATTCGAATAAATTAAATTAAATTCATTAAACAAGTGCCCTAATTTGGAAATGTATGGTAATTGGTGTATGTCTACCTGAATCATGAATTAGATCACCTAACTATGTTAGCTCCATTAGTTTTTGATGATAATAAAGCATTTTCACTCATTTATGTCTAGCTATACAACTTAAGTATGTAGGATGACAATGTATGCCAGTAATAAACTAATCACTAGAAAGTAAATATCAAAACTCATTAGAATAAGGAGTTACAAATGAGCCACAAAATAGAACCCTCTTAGTCAGATAATCAACAGAATTTGTCAACTAAAATTCAATAGTGAAGTTAGCCGATTTAGAGATAAAGAAGACTTGGTTGACTTAGAAGCATGGTTAGTCAACTAAAAGCTCACTGCTAGAGAATTCAATTACAAGATAGAGAAGACTTAATCGACTAAGAAGTATGGTTAGTCAACTAAAAGCATTCTGTTTGAAAATTGGCTAACAAAGTTAAACCTTTAGTTAAATCAGGATCCTCTCCAAGTTTCAAACACATCTTATTTTGATTCCACATCACGAAAATCATCACTTGTGTCATCCCCCAAACCCATCAATGTTCACTTTGGGATTGATGAATCCACCTACTCTGACTCTTTTTAAATCTGCAGACCAACCCTATTTGCTGATGACAAGAAAAGAGAAAGAGCATAAGTAATTTAGGGGATAAAGTAGATGTAATTTAAGGGAAATTTAGGAATCTTACTCTGATAATACTTTGTTTATGACACTTTTCTATTTTATTTGCTAATGGTTAGGATTTGGATGCTGGTAACTTACTTTTTAATGTAATATTTTGTTATCTTTGCTGGTTGTTGACATGTTAATGAGATTTGGGTTTATAATGGATATGATCTACTAATGTTGATATGCTAATGATAGTTGGTTATAGTATTGATAATGCTAACGATAGTTGGTTATAATATTGATAATATTTTGTTACTTATTGCTGGAAGTTCTACAAACTTGGATGACAATTCATGAATATATTATGTTAAATGTCTAAATCAATGCTTGTTATTTTCATTAAGGAATAGATAAAAAATTAGATAGCCTGCTAAGTTGGATAATGAAATAACTTGAAAAGATCATGCATCCATTAAGAGGGAGCACACACTTAGGGGGAGAAATTCCTCATCTTGTGTAGAATAAAAAGGAATGAATAAACATTATGCTATTAGTCAAGGAATGTTTTGTCATCATCAAAAAGGGAGAAATTGTTGGCTCCATTAGTTTTTAATGATAATAAAACATTCCCACTCATTTATGTCTAATTGTACTACTTGAATGTGCAAGATGAAAATGTACATTAATAATAAATTAATCACTGGAAAGCAAATATCAAAACTCATTAGGAGTTACAAATGAGCCATAAAGCAAAAACCTCTTTGTCAGATAATCAATGAAATTAGTCAGCTAAAATTCAGAAGTGAAGTTAGTCGGTTCAGAGATAGAGAAGACTTAGTCGACTAAAAAGCATGGTTAGTCAACTAAGAGCTCTTTGCTAGAGAATTCAATTACAAGACAGAGAAGACTTAATCAAGTAAGAAGTATGGTTAGTCAATGAAGAGTACTCTGTCTAAAAATTTGAATTTGAATGCCGAAAGATAAACTAACGACTAGAACTGACTTTAAACTATTTCTAATAGTCTGAAGCTATCAAACATCTATCAGTGTTGGTGTTTCAAGTATAAAAGACACCTTCAATGGCAACGAACTAGATTAGTTGCTTTCAAAATAAAAAAGTGCTCAAAAATAGAAAAAACTCTCTCTATCCTTCTTGCACTGCACTCTAATCTTTGTAATAGAGTTTAGCACTCCATCTTATACCAATCAGATCAAGTTAGTAGTCATAAGTACTCCTTGATATCTATTCTACTTTATTACTTAGAGTGTATGAGTCACTTTAAGGGGATTAATCAAGCTTGGGTTAGCTTGATTGGTATTATAAGTTTGGGTTTTGGTTGATCCCGTGAAAAACCATTGGTAAAGGTTGTGGTTAAGCCTTTGAAAAACCATTTTGCATTTTGTTTGATCTTGTGAAAAACTGTTATTAAACATTGTAGCTGAGCCTATGAAAAGCCATTGTAAAAGCTTGGTGGAAGGTTGGGAATTCCACTAATTATAGTTATTTGGTTTAAAAATTCTTGATTGGAAGATCAAGGTAGTGGATGTAGGTTAAAGAGACCAAACAAGTATAAATCTTTATGCGTTGTCTGCCATCTTTTACTTTTCATTTCATTATTCTTTAAATCATTCATTCATCCAGCATTTAACTTCTCATCATTGACCTTTAACTGGCCCCCAATTGGAAGTCAAGTTTAGTGACATTTAAAAAAATGCTATTCGCCTCTCTCGACCACACTTCTTTGGGACCAACAAACTAATGTGAAGGTACACTATTCAAATCTTAGTCCAATCTGAAATCTCTCTGTCAAGTTTCAATTAGATTCACAACTCAATTAATTGTTGACCAATCAATTAAAGGCATTAAGAACAGATTTAAAAAGGTAAAACGATACCCATTCATGATAAATAATAGAAAAACTAGTATTCAAACTATATGTTAAAATGTACCATAATCCTAGATAAGTAAATTAGTTCATAGTATCTAAATAAAGCACTCTTTAAAGAAATTTAGCCATGAATTCAAAAAAAGAAAATAAGAATTACACAAAAAGAGAGAAAGAAACTAATGTTGAATCCTGGTAAAGCTTGAAACTCTTTTAATTACTCTTGAATTCTTGATTGATTTGAAGCTTAATTCTCTAGAATAGTTGCTGCCTTTTCCCCTCTAAATGCTCTCAAAAAGGCTTTGAAATATGTGTAACGGTGCCTTACTTTCCAATTTTCCATCAAAAGTTTAATTTTGGAAATCGAGGTGACACTGTGGGCATGACTTCTTGGCACTGCAAGGCCGTGACAAGCGGTGGTAGCACCGCAACACTACTTTTCTAGCACCATGACACCGTGGTCTTGACCTTTAGTATGATGCACCCATCCTGCCCAGTGCCATGGCCACAAGCTTTCAGTGCTACAGTAGTGGTCCTATTAGCGTCGTTGCCTTGAGTGACTCAGCACCACAGCCTCAATCACCGTGTTGCCTTATGTGTAGTTTGCATCCATCTATCACCTTCAGATGTCATTTTCACCTTGATCTGTTCCAAACTAGGTGAGATAGTAAACTTGAAATTATAGTTCATTCTCTTAGTTTTCCAATGAATTAAAAATTACATCAATTGGACTTCTACAACTAAAGTTATCTGTAAATTACTGTAGCATGTACGAGTAACACCTTCACTATACTTGTGATATCATAACTCAATTTCACCTTGCTCATCACATATCCTGCACATCACCATGAGAGGAATCGACGTTGACTTTTCTTAAAGTAAATTAAATCAAAATAAAGTTAAATTAAATTAAAACAACTTAATTTAACTATTCAACATGTAATCTAACTTAACTTAAAAAAACAACTAAAATGCTCAAATTTGAACCTAAAACTCCAATGTCTATCTACTAAAGTCTCCAAAATGTGTTAAAAATAACTCTATAAAATAGAGTCATCACATCCCCAAACTTAATATTTTGCTAGTCCTCTAGCAAAACAAAGAACTAAATGTAATAACCTAAACATGAAAACATTTTACTAGAGTTCAATTGCACCATTTCATTAATTACCTTTAATACCTTCAAAAATTCCGTGATATTTGTAACTCTAATCCACAAACAAATATTATTCAAGTTAATCTTTCAATTCAAAAGCAAGCTTATCATTAAGTGAATTTTCTTGTGAGTGTGCAATCTATCACCTAGACATCATACAATCTAGATAAGTTTATATTCATGCAAAATTCAAATTAGTAATTAAATTCCATAAGTTTGCTTTTCTTCTTTCTCTCCATTAATATAGGCTAACACTAAATCAAGGATCAATAAGACTTTAGTTAGCTTGCAATGTATGGCTAGGGTCAAGGTGAGACATGGGACAACATATGGCTTAAATCATTCTAAGCACATAGTCACTCTAAGACATATTAAGAGCTTATCTTCCTTCACTTAGTATACTCCTTTTCATCAAGGCTTTTCTTTTGTTCATTACTTCATCCTTTTTCTTTTTCTTTTTCTTTCTTTCTTTTTTTTTTTCTCAATTTCACACCCTTAAACTTATTTCTTTTATTGGGTAGTGAGATAAATACAATCATATTTTCAACTTTTCTTCATTTTTCATCTTAACTACCTCTTTCACTATATAGCTCATAACACTTCCTAAATTAACTTATGCTTTTAGGAATAAGGGATGCACTAATGGTTGAAAACATTAATATAAGGGTCTAAGCTACAAATTAAGTGTTCAAACAAACAACTGGTGTCATTAGGCTTAAAAGGGAAAAACTAAGGATAATTTATGTAAAAGAAGACTGTGAAAAGGCTCAATCAGTCAAAAAATGGCCTAAATAATCTCCTTAACTAAATGTAGACTAGAATTTTACCTAGAGAGAGAATCAAACAAATTGTAGAACTTAATACATAATTCAAAATTTTCAAATTCACATAAACCTTCTCTAAATTCATACAATGAATCTAAGCAACAGACATGGTGCTCAAAAAGTAAACATTTCACATAAACGATAAAGCTTGGCATAAGAATTTACGTAACACTCAACAAATATTCACAAGTTTCAAAGAATCAAAATAAGAATGAAACTAAGTTCTCATTATTGATAGGTAAATTAAACAAAATTGGCGCAATTAAATCTAGTTCAAATACAAATGCACGTGTATAAAAAAATTTTAACGAAAATAACCTAACCTAAACTAACATAAAATATCATCAAAACTACTAACAATGAAACCTTCCCCCAAACTTAAATTCCTCAATGTGAAAAGCTAAAAAGAATAAGAAAACAAAACTACCCAATCAATGGTGATAATGCGTTAAAAGCTATAATTTTCTTTGTCCTCATCTTTATGCTTTCTAAACCTGCAAACTCAACAAACAAGCTAGAGAGAGGTTATAAGTACTTATTAAATAGAAAAACACAACTAACTAAAATAACAACTCAACTTAAAAAGATATAGCTTGGGAAGCATTTATTTATAGTCACTACCTTGACTATAATACCCCTTTTTCACTTCTTCATCACCATAAAAATGCTTGAGGCTTTGTTTCGTTACCTGGAAAGTTCCAATAAGAATATTAAAATTTTTAATGTAGCCATAAAACAAAACTTTTACCACCTTAAAGGTTTGCCATCAATATGGTTCAAGTTGCCAGGGTAAAAGATGAATGTGTTAACTAGAAAGTACTACTTGCTACCTAACCTCAAATCACTATCACTAAAAGGTGATAGATTATGCTCATCATAACAATGCTTTATGTTGGGATGTGGTGGTTGGTGCTTTAACTCAAGAGTTGGTGCTTGTTTACTTGAAGGTGATGGAGTAAGATTACTTTTACCTTTATTGGCTAAGTCCATTCTATAACAATAAGCTGTGTTCGAAGGATACTTGGTTGCACTGAAAATAGTAAATTCAACTACTTCCTCTTAAATTCTGAAAGTTATTCTGCCTTTCTTTACATCGATTAATATGCCTGCAGTGGCCAAGAATAGATGTCCCAGTATGATTGGAATCTCTTGAACTTCCTTTCTCTCAAGAACAATGAAATCCACTAGAATGTGCAATTTCCCAACCATAAGCAAGACCTCTTCTATAACCTCTAGGGGTGCCTTATCATTCTATGAAATAGTTGCAAGGTAATAGTAGTAGGTTGAATCTCTTGTAGTCCAATTCTCTTACTAACAAATAAAGCCATAATTGAGACACTAACACCCAAGTTACACAAAGCTTTCAAAAAATTAAAATTACTAATTGAAGAGGGGATAGAAAAACTCACTAGGTCCTTAAGCTTTAGTGGAAGCTTGTTCTAGATTATGACACTACACTCCTCAGTGAGTGTAATTATCTGAAAATCCTTTAGTTTCCTCTTCTTTGTCAATATGTCCTTCAGAAACTTCACATATGATGGCATTTGCTTTGAAGCTTCTACGAAAGGAATGTTGATGTAAAGCTTTTCAAATATCTCAACAAAATTTTGGAAGTGCTTACCAAACTTTTGTTTCTGAAAACGCTAAGGAAAAGGTGGTGGTGGCAAAGTTGTCTTTACTTCCTTTTTTTAATTTTTTTGTCAATTGTCTCAACCATTATTTCATTCTTAACTGCCTTATCTTAAAGTGCAGCTTTCCTAAGACTATTGTCAACCTCTTTTCCACTCCTTAGGGTGATTTTCATAACTTGTTCCTTACCTTCTCTCCTTGGATTCACTTTTATATCGCTAGGCAGTGTTCCTTGAGGTCGGTTGTTTAATAAGTTGGTAAGTTGACCAACCTAAGTCTCAAGGTTTCAAATTGATGCTATTTGACTCTGAATAGGAGTTATTTAGCTTTCTATAATGCTATCATTCTGTGTCATGTATTACCATAGCAAATCCTTGACTATTAGCCTAAGAGAAATTTGGATGATTTCTCCACCTTGGGTTGTACATGTTGAAATAAGGGTTATTTTGTTGTCTATTCCCCATAAATTGCACTATTTCTATTAAGCTTGGATGCTGATGACTTGCATAGTTATCTCCAAAATATTCACAAGCTACAAAGCGACTTTGGATGGAGTTAGTACCAATAGATTCAAGAGTTTTAGTTAGAGCTACTATTATGCAGATAATACCGAAAAAGCATCTACATCATGAATTCTGGCTACTCTCCTATGCATTGATCTCTTTATTGGCCACCAGTAGTTATTTGCAAACATCTCTTCCAACAAATTGTCTACCTCATTAATCGATTTAGCCATTAAAGCTCCTTTTACAGCGGCACAATGGTGGTTCAAACTTACCCATTTAAACCATTGTAAAAAGTTTGCACCTGAACCCACTGTGGAAAGTGATGATGAAGACAAGGCCAAAGTAATTCTTTGTATCTTTCCTAAGCTTCATACAATGTTTCAGAATCTTGTTGCATGAATGATGTGATATTATTCCTCATTTTCGTTATCTTAGCTAGAGGAAAGAACTTAGCAAAGAACTTTTGAGCCAGATCATCCCATATAGTTTTTGAGTCGTAAAGAGCACATTCAACCAAGCTTTAGCTTAATCCCTCAATGAGAAAGGAAAAAGCCTCCTATAAATTGCATCATCTGTGATACCATTATGTTTGAAAGTGGCACAAATCTTTAAGAAGTTTATTATATGGCCATTAGGATCATCATTTGGAAGGCCACCAAACTAAACGAATGTTTGAATCATGGTGATGATAGTCGACCTGGTCTCAAAATTGTTTGCTTGAATGGTTGGCCTTCAAATGCTCGATGGAATTCCATGTACCAAAGGAACAGCATAATCCCCTAAGTAATGATTTTTAGCTACTTTGCGTTCTTGGATTTGCTATTCACCCTATTGATAAGACATTGTATTTATTGGAGCAATACCTTTTTAATTCTCTCGTTAAAGTCTACAAATGTTCTCTCATTTTCTAGATCACATGAGGATAATCTTTAAGTTGTTTGCTCGTTTTATAGAATGCTTGAACACACCTGCAAATCAAAGAAATAAAACTTATATTAAGACTAATCTATAAATTTTAATATTAGTAAATAACAAAGAAAACAAAATCCTCGGCAATGGCGCTAAAAGCTTATTGTCTATTTTGCACACGCAAGTATATATATTAAACAAGTAATATAGATAGTAAGTCCAAATTATCATTCACACAAGGATTTGTTTCTAAAGTTTCACTAAATACTAAAATTATATAACAAATTAATCTTATTTAAGCTAATCGACAATTATAAAAAAAAATCAAAGATAAAATTGAAACAAATAAACAAGAAATTAACCAACAAAAACTAAATATAATAAAAAAAGCAATAGATTAAAGACCTGGGATCATGGGTTCATTTAATATTTCATCTAATACTAGCTTTTCTTATTGTTTATCTTTCTTGGGTCATTTTACTAATCTAGAATCCAAAGTTATGGACAAGTCTCTGTTTAGATGCTTGTACAAGTACTTATCTTAATCAGTTCACTATATGCCGATAGCAATCAATTAAATTCAATTCAGTAAGCAAGTGTCCTAATTTGGCTATGTATGGCAATAGGTGTATGTCTACCCGAATCGTGAATCAGATCACCTAACTTATGTGAACATACACTATTCAAATCTTAGTACAACCTAAAATCTCTCTATCGAGTTTCAATTAGACTTACAAATCAATAATTGTTGGTCAAGAAATTAAAGGCATTAAGAACAGATTTAAATAAGTAAAACAATACCCATTCATGATAAATAATAGAAAAACCAATATTCAAACTACATAATCTTAGATAAGAAAATTAGTTCATAGTATCAAAATAAAACACTCTCCAAAGAAATTTAGCCATGAATTCAAAACAAGAAAATAAGAACAACACAAAAAGAGAGAGAAAAACTAATGTTGAATCTTAGTAAATCTCAAAACTCTCTAAATTGCTCTTGAATTCTTGATTCAATCGTAGCTCCAATTCTCCAGTAAAGCTATTGCCTTCTCCCCTTTGAATATTCTAAAAAATGCCCTTAAATATGATCAAGAGTGCCCTACTTTCAATTTTTTGTCAAAAGTTTAATTTTTGAAATCGAGGTGGCATCGCGACAGTGTTTTATTGGTGCTGTGACATTATGAAAAGCTGGGGTGGCACTGCGAAGCTCTTTTCTTTGCATCGTAGTGCTGTGCTCTTAGACTTTAGTATGATGCACCCATCCAGCCTAGTGTCGTGGCCATAAGCATCTAAAGTTCCAACGGTGGTCCTTCAACGTTGTGGCCTCGATCACCATGCTACCTTGTGTGTAGTTTACATTTGTGTATCATCTTCAAACGGGATGTTTACCTTGTTCTAGTATGAAATAGGTAAAATGGTAAACATGAAAGTTATAGTCCATTCTATTAGATTTCCAATGAATTAAAAATCACAACAATTGGACTTTTGTAGCTCAAGTTTTCTTTAAATTACCACAGCATATATGAGTGACACCATGACCACACATCTGCTATCATAACTTACTTTCACCTTGCTCATCACATATTTTACACATAACCATGACAGAAATCAACATTGACTCTTTTTAAAGTAAATTAAACCAAAATAATGTAAAATTAAACTAAACTAATTTAATTTAACTATTTAACATGTAATCTAACTTAATTTAGGAAAGTAACTAAAATGCTTAAATCTGAACCTAAAACTCAAAGGTCCAGCTACTAAACTCTTCAAAATATATTAAAATAACTTTATATAATATAGTTATCATACATGAGTAGGCATCACAATCTGCTTTAATATTTGAATCCATTATTGTGGAAAATCCATTTTCCATAAAAAGACTAGGATGGAAGAAGAAAGAGGAAAATTCTTCCAAACAACATAGATAGGGAAGAGGGTCTAATTCAAAAATTGAAAAAGAAATGAAAGAAATGAGTTACAAGAAACGAAAGAATTTTAGGTGGTATGGCCATGTTGAGAATGTAGTAGCTAGGAAAATGGAAGATCATGAATAGTAATGGGGACTCGATTCTAGGCTTGGAACAAGATTACAAGACCATGACCCAACAGAGGAAGAAAGCAAGTTGGGGAATAGGTGTAACACCCCGTGCCCATGTATAAGAGCCAATATGATCTCATCGACGAAACAGAGGGTTGATGGACGTAAATTTGAGTGCGAGAGAGCGGTGATAGGTGAAAAGAATATTTTGAAATAAAATATTTCGTATGAGATAAAATAATAATATTATTAACGGGAAGAATTAGAAGATTAAAATGGTGTTTTGGAAGCGAACTGGGACAAAGTGAGACATTTTGGGACCTAAGGGGATAAGTGAAGAATTTTAGAATAAAATAATATTTTATTAATAAAATTAGTCATATAATCTTCTTCCATGACTAATCTCAACAATAATTAAAATATTCATATTCTTCGAACCATTCAAAGAAATCTATCAATATTTTATGTTTTTCCATAAATTTGTAATAGTTTTGTAATATTTGATCTTTCTGTGAATCGTATGTTTTAAAATAATATTTTCTTTTTCGGTTGTTTTTCTCAGAATTAAACTGTTTTCTACACCAATCTTTGTTGATTTCAAAGTGTTTTTCCAAGACAAATATTTCTGAATCATTTTCTTGATTTTGATTTACATTGGGATTATTAGTCATTGATGAATATGTAGGAGACATATTTGGACTGTTTGAAGGGGTAATTTCTTGTCGGTTATAGACTGGTTGGGGTATGTTTGGAGAATTATTTACAGATTGTAAATTTGTTCTAATTGTAGAGAGTGAAGATATAGAAGTTCTGGCTGTCTTAAAATCTGTCCCTATATTTGAGGCTGTTTCATTAGTGTATCTTGTTCTGTTTTAGAGGCTAAAGCTAATGCTACCTCTGGGGAATTTGTGAGGGCTTCAACCCATTTCTGAATTTCAGAATCAATATCATTGGAGTCTTGGGCATCTTGAGGAATTTGGTCCTGGGTTGGATTTTGCTATTGTTCTTCTTCTTGGGTACATATCTCGTACCATGATCTGACTGGTTTTTGGGATAGTATTGGGGATTCTTCCCTTTTGGCTGCTTTCCCTTTCTCTTTTCTATCTCTCAATTTGGGGGGCATTTTTTCTTTGCTTCTGCAAGCATGCAAGTATTGAGATTTTTAATCGAAACCTCTCTTGGACTATTGAAA
>NW_018397258.1:9970233-9981607 GCF_002168275.2 Theobroma umbraticum | reverse complement strand
TAATGACTAATGTTTTAAGTAAGGCTTGTTCGAGACTTGGTGGGATTTCCAGTGAGACTCGAACACTGGTAGCGATCAAGGAGCGGTCGTTACAATAAGGCCCAAGAAAATACTGAATGCAAAGAGAATAGCCTAAGTGGTAGAGTGTGTTTTGAGTTTGTCAAGTCTATGTCAATGATAGCTGTCAAACCTGATCAGCAGACCATAAGGTTATGATAACGGGGCAGTGGGAGGTTATAGTCTAATGGATCAACAAGAGGTGGTTTAGATTTACGTGATGGGGAAGATGTTGAAATATGGAATTGGGTTGGGTCCACACTTGAGGGCCACAGAATAACTACCTAGATGTTTGTTGGCTGAGTTACCCATTAATGGCAAGCCAACCCATCAACTAAGCTAGAAAAAATAGAAAAAAAAGGGAGAAAGGTGACTTAGCCACATCTTCAATGACATTTTTTCAAAAAAAATAGTAAATCCAAGGAAAAGATAAACTCAATGATGGAATTGAGTTGGTCAAATGGTGAAGAGAAAAATGAGAAAAATAGTTGGAATTCTTATGAAATTTTCAAACATAAGGTAAGATTTAGAAGGACAATAAAATACAATAAATTGGGGAATAAAGGAAAAAGGCAACTGAAAAGGGGAAATATTAAATTATCCCCTAGTAAGATTATAAATGCTTCTTTATCATATAGCAGTTTCTTGAACAAAAATGTTTGAATTTGAAAATGGGCTAAATAGATTTTTGTGTTCAAAAAGTAGTTAGGGTTTTGCTCTAATTGAGAAGAGAACAAAATCATGCATATGGAAGAGGAGGATGAATAATGAGTTGTAAGATATTCCTTGGGCTCAATTGTAACTTTCAATTTTGGTGCTGTTTATTTTGTATTGTATTTTTGTTTCTTGTAAATCTATATCTGTGTTTTTGGTTTTATTTTTATGTGTGTTTTTTTGTTGTTTTGTGCTAAAAGCTACTAGTAGAAAAATTCTTGACCCAATGGTATAATGGACATTACCTTGGTAACCTTTTTATCCTTTATCATACATGATTTCATTTCTTGATTATAGTCCTTTCCATGTTTTCTATCTTTCGTGTCCTGGCAAACTTGATTGCTTGTCAGTATAGTAAGCCAAAATTTTTCTAAGCTCAGAAGGGATAAAAAATATGTGATTGTTGTAAAACGATTTAATGAGAATAAAAAATAGTAGTAATGGTTCCCTTGATAATAAAATTGAATAAAATGATTTTTTCATAATTTTAAAGTATGTTTGCTATGGTTAATGAGAGTTCAAAATTTAATTTCAACCGAACATTTCTGATTTGGTTCTTGGAACCAAAATTTAGATTTTGATTCCTTTGCAACTTGATTTTTTAGATATTTTGTAGAATTCAAATAGGGAGTGTTTGTTTATTTACATTAAATATCTTAAGTAAATGGGGAGTAGAAAGGAAAGAAATAAAAATGAGGACATTTACTTAATGTAAATAAGATTAGGACCTGTTGAGGGCTGTCAAGGACATTTAGAGTGCATTCTAGGCAATATCTATCGATAAATAGTTATCATCAAGCAATAAATTAAACCTAGAAAAGGTTTTGATGAATATCTACTTATAGATTGCAAATAGAACCAAATCTGTTAACAGATTTGCTTAATATATCGATAGATCAAATGTAGATTCAAAAAATATAAGGGTATTTCACACGTTTCCTCCAATAGAAGATACCCTAAATCCCCTAAACCCATCAACTGCTTCATTCATCCTTAAAATGACTTTTTACCTTTCTTTTCTATCTTTTCACTCTAAACATCAAGGATCATATTTAAGTATTTAAAAGTCATTCCCAAGCTCAACTTTTGATTTTACACACTTTTAGATGTAAAGTTTTCTCATATCTAACACTTAAACTCTTGTTTTGATTTCCATAATTTCTATATTGCTAACAAATCCATTTTTAATCTTTAAATTCAAGGATTTGTGATGGATTAAACCCTCGCAAGCTCACCAAGCTAAGGTTACAATATAGTTGATAACTTTATTTTATAGAGTTATTTGGTCTTAATTTTTAATATATTTTATCTAGGTTCTTGAGATTTAATTTAAGTTTTAGGAGTTTTAGCCATCTATTTTATTTATCTTAATTATATTGGGTTCAATTATGTTAATTTATTTTATGATGTTTTATTTTAAGTCTAAGTTATTATTTAAGTCAAGTTTTATGTTTTTGTAGGTGTGCTTGAAAAAAAGGCCTATTTAGTGAAGGAGATGCATTTGAGGTGTAGACTTCATCTATAGATATTGTAGTATTTTGAGTATATCTTTCACTGCAGAAGTCCAATTAATATGATTCATAACCGATGGAAAATCTAAGAGGTATAGCTACAACCTTTATGTTTACCACTTTGCCTAGTTTAGTGTGAAAAATGGTCAAAAATCATGTCAAAATCATAGTAGCATAGTAGATACTAAATGAGCAACAAAGAGCTTTAAGCATCATGGCCACCATTGAACCAACACTACAGCACCCTGATTGGGAAAGATGCCTCATACTGTGAATGAGCCTCAGCGCTACGGCACCCAAGCACCTAGTGGTGTAGCACCTAACGAAAGATAAGGTAAAAATATGTGTTGCTAGCATTACGGTGTTCAACCAAGGATGGCTGCAGCGCCCACTGATGAAAGAAGACTTTGAGAGTTTTTTGACTTCTAATTGGTGTTGGACTTGATCCCTATTTAATTCCCCTCTAAGAAGCATGGAAAAAACAATAATTAAGTTTGGATTTTCTAAAGAAAAAAGGGCAATTAAGTTAGAATGGAAGCAAGGAAAGCAAGAAGGATTATGAATCAAAAGCATCATAAATATTGAAGTTCTTTCTTGTTATCTTTTAACTATCTTGTTTAGTGTTAATGTTTGCACTCTTTTAGATGAGTTTTACATACATTATGTCGAATTAAGTTTTTTAATCTAGAATCACAATTGAACCCAATGCATAGTTTGAGTTTTTAATATTCTTTCTTGCTTATGATTGATAATGTTTGAGTTATTTATTTCAATCCTGTTTTTAATGAGTTTGATATACCAGCCACCAATTAGATAGATATAGAAATCTAAACAAAATTGAGAGAGGGAGTTTAGAGTAAGCCATGGATGGAATAGCATATGTTTAATATCAATTGCATGAGATGATTGATTTGATTTGCATGTAGGGTAGACATATATTTACATGTCATACGTAGCTAAGATTAGAGTCTAAACTTAATAAGTATTTCTTAATTTCAAGTTGCATAGACATATAGTAAATGGGTTAAGATAGATATTTTTATGACAAACTAGACAAAGACTTATAAATAACTTAGAACTCTAGGTTAACAATTCAAGCTTATTTAGTAAGTAAAGAGGGGATAAAAGAAATTCAAATGAAACAGTGAGGGGATATTATGGTTCTAGGACTTTTGATTATTTGATTTTAGTTTAATTATGGCTCATGCTTTTGGTTTTAATTTTGATTTTTTTTATTTAATTTTTAATAGTCTAAATTTAGTTATTTGGATAGGATTAAGGTGTTTTAATTTCAGTACTGAGCAATGAGATTTAATTCAATTCTGTGGGATCGACACTCTATATTTCACGATATTGCTTATTTTATGATACATCCACTTGCATGGATAATCCAACAACAATACTCTAGCTAGTTAACTATTAAAACTCACAATTAAGCTAAATTATAGTCGCTGATTTTAGATTGATGAATGATTAGAAAAGTTTATGAAAACATAAATGGTTACTCATTAAGAATAGAGTTAGAGAACAAGATATTGATGATGGAAAGTTGGATGTAAGGTGCGGTTGAACACAATGGTATTTTTGGAAAACCAAATGTTCAACGAAAAGTGCTAGATGATAGGTACACTTTAACGAGGTGGGTAGATACGGTGTTTTTAATTATTTTGATATAATTAAGCATGCCTATTCTACAACCTCCCGTATAAATGAATTTTGAAAAGTTTGTGATGTGAAAATGGGTTTATAAGTATATTTTGATGAAAGCTATATTGTTGTTGGATATCTCCATGCAATGTACATATTGTAACAAGTAATATAAGCGTAAGTAGAGTGTCAAATCACACAAAGAATTGCACCAACTTTTTCTAAATACTAAAATTAACACAACCTAATCTTATTCAAACAATCGAATTAAAGTGATTAAATAAAAGAAAAACAAAAACTAAATAATCACTAAATTGCTAAAAGCTAATGGGCAAAACTTTACTAGAAAAATTAAATTAATAAAAAGCCTAGGATTATAATATCCCTTGACACTTCATCTGAAACTTGTTTCTCTCTTTAAACTTACTTCAATGGATTGAATTGCTAACTTAGAGTCTCAAGCTATTTACAAGTCTTTGTCTAAGTGCTCATAAATATATCTTTCCCAATTAATTTACTATATATCTATGTAAATTCAATTGAAGAAAAATTCATTAAGTTCATGCTCTAATCTTGGCTACATATGACACATTGACATATGTCTATCCTATATACAACTGAAATCACCTAATTAACTAAATGAATTTGAACACATACTATTCCATATTTGGCTTAATCTAAACTCCCTCCTTCAAGTTGTATTTAGATATCCAAATCAATCTAATTAGTGATCAAGTAATTAGAAGTATTAAACATAGAATCGGAATAAACAACTCATATTCCATTGATAATAAGCAAAAGAAAGATAAAGTATTCAACCTACATGTTAAATTTAATCCCAATCCTGGAAAAGGTAAATTAGCTCATAAAGTCTATAGAAAACATCATCCAAAGAAAATTAACTATCAATCCAAGTCAAAGAAAGTAAGAGAAGGACATAAGTAGAGAGAGAAACTACGAATTGAAGCTTTTGAATCTTTAATCTTCTTTGATTTCCCTTGCTTTCTTGCTTTGTTTTGTGCTTCTTTTCCTTTAGAATAACTACTCTTTATGCCTTTCTTGACACCTCTTAACAAGGCCTTTTTAATACTTCATAAAGACCCTATTTTCAAAATTCCTGTGAAAGTAATTTTTTCAGAGACACAACTCAATGTTGTAGCCTTCCTTTTGTGGTGTCACAACGCCTTGCTCTCGAGTGATAGTATTAAGGCTTCAATTCTTCTAGGGTGTTTCCACTTTACTTCACCAGGATCATGACACCGTGCTTTCTAACCCATGTATAGGAGCTTGGGCATCAAGGGCACTGTGACCTCTTTCTCTCCAAGGTTGTGGCCTTCATTTCCTCATGCTGCCTTATGCAGAAACTACAACAGTCTAGCCTTTTCTAATGTGATTTTCACCTCTACTTGATCTGGACTGGGAAAAGTGGTCAACATAAATGTTGTAACCATGTCTCTTAGCTTTCTAATGGTCATAGAATCATGTCAATTGAACTTCTATAGTGAGAGTTTTTCTCGAATACTGCAACATATACAAATGAAACTATCACTGCACTTGCACAGTTTATCACCAAATAAGGTTTTTTCATCAAACTTCTTACAAAGAAATAAAAGAGATCAAAAGATAACTTAACTTAAAGTAATTTAAAATAATTTAATACCAAATTAAACTAAATTAACTTAAAATAAACTACTCAACATGCATTGAAATTAATTAAGAAAAACAACTAAAATACTTAATTTTGAACCTAAAATCTCAAAGACTTAGCTACTTAAGCCCCCAAAATGTGACAAAATAACTCTATATAATAGAGTTATCATATATACTATATAAATATGTCTACTATGTATTAGTTTAGAGCATGGGGAAAAAACCTTTCAAACTTTTGACATGATATTTGTCTATGATTGAATATTTGATTGATGAAATTGAATGTGATATGACAATTGATACTTATTTTGATGAGATCATATCATTTGGTCACCTTGTCTATGAGATTTGAAATTGGTTGATTGACTAAGATTTTGTTAATTCTCAACCTTATGATTTGTTGGTGATGGATCAGCTTTTTTATTTGAAAATGAACTTTTGATAGTTTGAATATTTATAAAATGTTTTAATAAAGCTATTTTGTGTTAATGACATATAGCTAGTGACAGTAGAACAATGATTTGTTTTTATGGTAGCTAACGAAGTTTTACCTTTTTTAAGAAGAATGGTTGTCAAGCCAAAAGGTAACAAACTGTTCTTAATTGTGATGAAACTTTTTATTTCGGTTGTCCTCGACCTTTTATTGGATTGATGTTTGTTTTGCTTAGATTGGTATTTGATATGTTTAAATATTAATTTGTTTTGTTTGGACTGGATATTTGTTAAACTTTGATGTTTGAGTTATACCCATTTGAATATTATGGATTGAACTTGTATATTTGCTTGAACTCGATGTTTGAATTTGCTTATTCGATTATGTATGTTTGTTTGTCTTGTTTGAGGTCCTAGTAGGGAGTTCTAGGCTAAAAAATTGGATTCTGTGTCAAATTTATTGATACTTCTATAAGATGTATCGATTGATTTCATCTAAAAACCTTAGATTGCGTTTTGTGTCAAATCTATTAATACATTCTACAATCGCATTGATAGATTGAACAATATATCTTATTCCGATACATCAGCACAATGTATCAATAGATCAAGCTTATTTCGAATGGTTGACCACTCTTTAATGGATTTTTCTAAAATTTAATTGATTTGGCTTTACAATCAACCTTTAGGTTACCTTGTTTTATATTTCTAACTTTTTTAAATTGATTTCAAACACTTGTTTTCATTAAATCACTTTTACTAATTTATGTTTATTTTAAAAAATACTTTTCAACACTTATATTCAATTTTCAAATCTCTATTTCACTTAAACATCTTCAAGAACTACTCTACATTATTTGGAATATGAACCTTGAGTCCTTTTTGAATAACTGATTCACTTGGGAAGCGAACTTTGAAAATCTTTGGGTATTTGATACATTTGGGAAGCGGACTTCAAAATCTTTAAAATATTTTTTTCAATTACGCATCAGACTTTGGAATTATTTGATATCAATACATTTGTATTATTTTGAAAAAGTATTTGAAAACCACTCTTCCGTTTGGCTTGTTCTCCGTCACTGTATCTTCTCATTGAGTTATTACACATGTAAGATGCATATTTTATTTGAGATTATTAGATTTCTTGGCTCGTTGACTATTGAAAGGAGCTATTTCTATAGTAAGTTTTGGCAGCTGATCAATAAGGCATCTAATAGGTGTCAACCCCTTTGTTTTGATTTGTACTCCACTAGTCTAGTCTATTATGTTATCTTTGTGATTGACTTGACTATATTTACATTTTGTAATAAATGATGTATTTTGAAATTGGCCAAGGTGGCTTATATTTTGAACATCAAAATATTAGGCTTCTGCCTTTGAGCACGGGATCGTGCAAGCTATTATATTTTGATAGTTCATATAGATGTAATTATATATGCTTTGTATAAGATTCCATGGTGATGAGTCCTATGATGTAAATTTGAGTAGTTAGTTTATTTGTTAAGGTTTGCTTAGGATAAGAGGGTCACTTCCTTCGATACCCTTGTGCTAGTCATGGACCCCAAATTTGGGTCACGACAGTTGTGTAAACATGAAAATTGCCTCTTGGAATATAAAGGGGATTCGAAATAGTTTAAAGTTTCAATTGATTAGAAAAGTCATCATGCGAAACAAGATTTAGATGATAACTTTATAAAAGAAAAAGATAACCAACCATGCCTCGACCTGAAGTTGAAACCCCTACGTGTGCTTTACTCATTCATAATATAAGTACACTTGAGTACTATACACAGTCATATGCCCTCTCATGGCAAACATAATGATGTCACAAGCTCTACATGATAAACATATAAAATGATTATATAAGTTTTGGCAAATGGACAGACAGTGGAGTGGACCCATTAGAAAAGAGACATCTATTAGTTCCCATTGATGACCTACCAGCTCAAAGGTTGTAGACTTGTTCCAAATATAAATGACCCAATGTCCTACAGATCTAAAAACACAACAAATTTACTAGGGTGAGTTGGTGAACTCAATGAGTAAATATGGGGAAAAGGAAACAAATTTAAACAGAAGAATAATTCATAATACAATACTTTGCAAAGTATGCATCAATAGGTTTGGCTATGGACGGCATGCTCAAAATACGCAGAGGAAAGAAAATTAAAACTTTTTGACTAAACAAAAAAAAATGCCTCCACCAATGGATCACCTTGGTGATATTTAACACATAAAAGTATAAAATAAATTATTATTCAGAAAGTTACCTTGTCAAGTAATTTCGTAATCACAATGGCACTTCTCAAAGCAATCCCACGAACATCACAAAGAGCAAAAACACTAGCCAATCAAATGCTTGGCCTCCAATGGTAGTACACATGATTGCACTTGAACCTTCAACAAAGGATAAGAAGACAAGAAAGAAACAAAAGAAAGGAAGAAAAGCATTGCTTTAAAAGCAAGTACTCTTGAAGAAAAATTAGATAATTTATCATGTGATGATGATGAAGAGTTGGCCATGGTAGCAAGAAGATTCATAAAACTTATGGGAAAAAGAGATAGGAGATTGGCTAAGAAAGGGTATAGAAGAGATCAAAGTTCTTCATGGAAAATCAAAAATAAAAATGAGTCTAACAAGAAGGAAGATGTTATATGTTTTGAGTGCAAGAAACTAGGACACTTCAGATTAGAATGCCCTTTACTGAAGGAAGAAACTCCCAAGAAAAATTGAAAATCAAAGAAAGTTGTGATGGCTGCAACCTGGTCTGATAGTGATGTTTCAAGTTCAAAAGTTAAAAAAGAGAAAGTGTAAAAAACAACAAACCTATGTCTGATGGCCAAAGATGATGAATTCAAGGTATCTTCTACTCTTTGAGATATTTCAATTGATGAATTTCAAGAAGAATATGAATACCTCTATGATGAGTTTCAAAAACTTGCATCAAAATATAAGGCTTTAAAAAGAAAGACTACATCTCTTGACAATGATTTAGAAAAGATAACATATGATTTCAATTTTTTTTTAGCAAAGAAATTTTTTTCAAACTGAACTAGAACACTCTAAAATAGATTTTGAAGTTTTGAAATTGGAACTTGAAAATAGAACTAAAGCATTACAAAAGGCAATTGATGAAAACATTGCTCTTAAAGGTTTGAGAAAAGAAACATCAAGAAGGAATAAAAATTTTAAGAGAAGTTCTAATGGTTTCTCATTTAGATGTTATTTTTATGGCGAAATAGGTCATTTTTCTTATGACTGTTATACAAAAAAGAGCACTCAAAGAACAAAAATGATTTGGGTACCAAAAGGCTGTTCTATAGCAACTAACCTTAAAGAACCCATCAAGGTATGGGTACCTGTTAAGAAAAATTAAAAATTTGTCTTACAGGTAGAGCCAAATCGAGAAGACATATGTTCAAAACCTCAACTGAAACAGAAGCAACCATGGTACATGGATAAGTGGTTGCTCAAAGCATATGACCGAAAATGAAATGCTGTTTGTTGAACTAAATAAGAAAAAGGGAGGTACTGTATCATTTAGAGATAATTCAAAAGACAGAATTCATGGTATAGGAACCATTGGTAAGAATTCTCATGCTTAAATTAATCATGTGTTGTTTGTTAAAGGTTTAAAGCATAATCTATTAAGTATCAGTCAACTATGTGACAAAGGTTTTAAGGTATGTTTTGATTTATATAAATGGGAAGTTATAGATATTAATACCAACAAAATTTCATTCATAGGAAAAAGAATAAAAAATATGTATGTTATATTTCTTGAAGATCTTGAGGTAGATGGTAAAACATGTCTTTTGGTAAATGATGGAAATGATAGCTAGTTATGGCATCGAAGAGTTGGACATATAAGCATGCATGCCATTTCAAAACTATTGAGAAGAAATCTGGTTATTGAATTGCCTTAACTTAAATTTGAGAATGATTAGATTTGCGATGCTTGCCAATTTGACAAACAAATTATAATATCTTTCAAACCCAAAAAGATTATTTTAACCTCTAGACCTCTTAAATTGTTCCATATTGATCTATTTGGTCCAATCAACATAACTAGCTTAGGAGGTAAATTATATGACTTTCTAACAGTTGATGACTATTCTAGATATACTGAGGTCTATTTCCTTGCTCACAAAAATAATGCACTACCAGCATTTGTAAATCATTGTAAGAGAGTTCAGAATGAAAAAGGACTCCTCATTGTTAGCATTAAAAGTGATCATAGAGGTGAGTTTCAAAGAGATGATTTTGAAAACTTTTATAATGAAAAAGGGTTGGATCACAACTTTCTACACCTAAAACACCTCAACAAAATGGGGCTGTTGAGAGAAAAAATCATTGTTTAAAAGAAATAGCTTAAACCATGCTTTGTGAAAACAATTTACCAAAGTATTTTTAGGCGAAAACTATCAATACAGTAGCCTACATTCTAAACAAAGTTTCAATAAGGGCCATGATATCTAAAACTCCCTATGAATTATACAAAGGAAGAAAATTAATCATTTCTCATTTTAGAAGTTTTCACTATAAAAGCTTTGTTTTGAACAATCGAAAACATTTTCTTGGAAAATTTGATGCTAAGTGTGATGAGGCAATATTTCTAGGGTATGCATTGAACTCAAAAGTTTGTAAACTTTTTAACAAAAGAACTTTAACAATTGAAGAGTCCATTCATGTAGTTTTTGATGAAGTTAATGCTTTGCAAAAAAGGTTTTTGTTGCTGATAATGATGTAGAGGACCTTGAGAGACAAATGGAAGAAATGAACCTAGAGAACAAGAAAATAGTGAAGAAAACTCTCTTGGAAGAGAAGTAAAAGCTCTATTTTTAGAAAATATGCAAAAAACTTAAAGTTAACACAATGATCTTCTAAAGAGCTAGAAATATGTCAAAGATCACTCACAATAGCAGATTATTGGTGATATTTTAGAAGGAGTTAAAACCAGAAAAGGAGTTAAAGAAACATGTGAATACTTAGCTTTCATTTCACAAATCGAGCCTAAAAAGTTTGAAGAAGTAGAAATAGAAAAATGCTAGATGTTGGCCTTGTTAGAAGAACTTGAACAATTTGAAAGAAATAGTGTATGGACATTATTTTTAAGGCCATTCAATTACCCAATTGCTGGTACAAAGTCAGTGTTCAAAAACAAGGTAGATGAACAAGGCAATGTGATAAGAAGAAAAGCTAGGCTAGTTACTCAAGGATATAATCAAGAAGAAGGTATTGACTATGATGAAACCTTTGCTCCTGTTGCTACGGTATAAGCCATAAGATTATTGCTTGCATTTGCATATTTCTTGAACTCCAAATTATTTCAAATGGATATGAAAAGTGCATTTTTAAATGG
>NW_018397258.1:9969999-9970133 GCF_002168275.2 Theobroma umbraticum | reverse complement strand
AAGCTTCCTTTTGCAAGGTATTAGATTCATCAAAAACTACATGGATAGATTCTTTAATTGTTAAAGTTCTTTTGTTAAAGACTCTATAGGCTTTTGAGTTCAAAGCATATCCTAGAAATATTGCTTCATCACTC
>NW_018397258.1:9969835-9969969 GCF_002168275.2 Theobroma umbraticum | reverse complement strand
GCTAAAGCTCCTAAAGTGAGAAATATTTGGTTTTCTACCTTTGTACAATTCATAGGGGGTTTTTGATATCATGGCCCTTATTGATACTCTATTAAGAATGTATGTAGTTGTATTGACAGCTTCTGCCCAAAAGT
>NW_018397258.1:9969655-9969815 GCF_002168275.2 Theobroma umbraticum | reverse complement strand
CAAAGCATAGTTTGAGCCATTTCTTTTAAGGTTCGATTTTTTCTTTCTACAACCCCAATTTGTTGAGGTGTTCTAGGTGTAGAGAAGTTGTGATCTAATCCCTTTTCATTACAAAAATTTTCAAAATCATCTCTTTCAAACTCTCCTCCATGATCACTCC
>NW_018397258.1:9969486-9969645 GCF_002168275.2 Theobroma umbraticum | reverse complement strand
CTTCTAAGCTAGTTGTGTTTATTGGACCAAATAAATCAATATGTAGCAACTCAAGAGGTCTAGAGGTTGAAATCATCTTCTTGCTTTTGAAGGATGATCTAACTTGTTTACCTAGTTGACAAGCATCGTACATTTGATCTTTCTCAAATCTAAGTTCAG
>NW_018397258.1:9969155-9969380 GCF_002168275.2 Theobroma umbraticum | reverse complement strand
CTCCTATGCCATAACCAGCTATCATTTCCATCATTTGCCATAAGACATGTTTCATAATTAAGTTCAAGGTCTTTAAGAAATATAACATACATATTCTTGATTCTTTTTCCTATGAATGAAACATTATTGGTACTAATGTCTATCACTTCACATTTATATGAATCAAAACATACCATAAAGCCTTTATCACACAATTGTCTGATACTTAATAAATTGTGCTTTAAA
>NW_018397258.1:9968924-9969062 GCF_002168275.2 Theobroma umbraticum | reverse complement strand
TCCAAATGATACAGTACCTCCCTTTTTCTTATCCAGCTGAGCAAACAACATTTCATTTCTAGTCATGTGTCTTGAGTAGGTACTGTTCATGTACCATGGTTGCTTCTCCTTTAGTTGAGCTCTTGAACATATACTTTT
>NW_018397258.1:9968707-9968820 GCF_002168275.2 Theobroma umbraticum | reverse complement strand
TGCTTCTATTTCTATAACAATTATAAGATAGGTGACCAAGTTCATCACAAATACAACTCCTAAGAGAAACATTAACAGAACTTTTCTTGAAATATGTGTTTCTTCTTGATGTT
>NW_018397258.1:9964214-9968695 GCF_002168275.2 Theobroma umbraticum | reverse complement strand
GCTTTTTACAAAGCTTCAGTCCTATTTTCCAATTTCAATTTCAAAATTTCTTAATCTACTTTTTTAAGTGTTCACGTTTAGTTTGAAGTAAATTTCTTTATCCAAAAACAGAGCAGAAATCATGTTTTATCTTTTCTAAATCATTTTTAAGAGATGAAGTCTTTCTTTTCAAAGCCTTGTTTTTCGATGTAAGTTTTTCAAACTCATCATAAAAACATTCATATTCATCTTGAAGTTCATCAATAGAAATATCACAAGAAGCAGAACATACATCGGATTCATCATCTCTTGCCATCAGACATAAATTTGCTCTTTCTTCCACTTTCTCTTCTTCAGCATCTGAGCTTGAAATATCATTGTCTGACCAAGTTGCAGCCACCATTGCCTTCTTTGATTTTCTATTTTTCTTAGGAGTTTCTTCCTTCAGCAAGGGGTATTCTGACTTGAAGTGTCTAGGCTTCTTACATTCAAAGCATATAACCTCTTCTTTCTTGTTGGATTCATTTTTATTTCTAGTTATCCATGAAGAACCTTGATCTTTTTTATACCCTTTCTTTTCCAATCTCCTATCTCTTTGTCCCATAAGTTGTCTGCATCTTTTTGTAACCATAGCCAATTCTTCATCATCATCACAAGATAAATTGTTTAATTCTTCTTCAAGAATGCTTGCTTTTAAGGTAATGCTTTTCTTATTTTCTTTTTCTTCTCTCATGTTTTTTTCTTCCTCTTCTTTAAGTTTCAGCTCATGAGTGAGAAGAGACCTACAAATTTCATCTAATGTGATGACATTTAAGTGCTTCGCTTCACAAATAGCAATAACTTTTGGCTTCCAATTTTTTAATAGGTTTCTAAGTAGTATTTTGACAAATTCATGTTTAGGAATTGGTTTGCCTAGTTGACTGAGTTTATTGGTGATGTTTGTGAACCTATCAAGCATGCTGGTGATATCTTCACCAGGTTTCATCTTAAACATCTCATAGTTGTAAGTTAGGAGAGCTATTTTGGACTCTTTAACTTGAGAAGTCCCTTCATGGATAATCCTAAGTTTGTCCTACACTTGTTTAGCTATGGTACAGCTTGACACTTTGTTAAACTCGGTGGGAGTTAGGGTACAATGTAAAGTGTCTTATTGCCTTAAAGTTTGTCTGAATCTTTTTGGTTTCAGCTTCAGTCCATTCAGCCCTTAGCTTAGGAATTATTTCATTTGTCACTACATTTATGGTTGAGGGAATGAAGGGTCCATCAATGATGACATCTCACATTTCATAATCTATTGCCCTTATATAGATTGACATTCTAGTACTCTAAAAAGGGTAGTTCAATCCATCAAACAAAGGTGATCTGTTTGAGGATTGTCTCTCAAGAACTATAGATTTTTGAGAAAGCCATTTGGATCTCCCTTAAGATGTTAAGCCTTTAGAATGAGGGATCTAGCTCTGATACCTCTTGTTGGTCCCAAATAAATGTGCTAGAGGGGGGCTAAATAGCACTTTTTGGCTCTTTCTAAATTTTACCACTAATTGGGGGCAAATTAAAGTTCAATAATGAGAAGTTAAATGCAAGATGAAGGAATAATCTAACAAAGAATGAAATGAAAAATAAAATAGAGCAGACAATACACAAAGATTTATAGTGGTTCGGTCAAAGACCTACATCTACTATCTTGATTGTTCAGCCAAGGATTTTTCAAACCAAATCACTATAAACGGTGAAATTTCCAAGCTTTCACCAAGCGTTTACAATGGCTTTTCACAGGCTCAGCCTCAACCTTTAACAATGGTTTTTCTCGAGATCAACCAAAACCCAAAACTAACTTTTATAGGCTGAGTTAGAATCTATACACTCAATCAAGCTAACCCAAGCTTGATTAATCCCCTTAGAGTGAGTCGCACACTTTAAGTAATCAAGGAGAAAAGAAATAAAAAAGTACCTATGATCACTAACCCGATCTGAATGGTACAAAGTGAAGTGCTTAACTCTATTACAAAGATTGGAGTGTAGTGCAGAAAGTATGTAGAAAGTTTTTGCTAATTTTGAGCTCTTTTTTATCTTGAAAGCCTTCAACAAAACTCTTTCATAGCCTTTGGGAGTGCCTTATATACTTGAAAAATCAACTCTAATGGCTGTTAGACAGATTCTAACCGTTGGAAATAGTTTAGGGACAATTCTAGCCATTAATCTGTCTTCCAGCATTCAAATTCAAATTTTCAGACAGAATGCTCTAAGTCAACTAATATTGCTACGTAGTCGATTAAGTCGTCTCTGTCTCTGAACCCAGTTTCTAGTAGTAAACTCTTAGTCGACTAACAAAACTTCTTAGTAGATTAAATGTACTTTGTCTCCCAGTCTGCTTGAACCTGCCAACTTCTCTTTTGAGTTTTATCTAGCCAACTCCCTTAATTATAGAACTAAGAGGCTTTTATTTTATTGCTCAATCGTATCTCCTTATTTTTATGAGTTTTGATGTTTGCTTTTGAATGATTAACTAATTATTTAACATACATTTTTTTCCTGCACACTTAGGTAAAAGAGTTAGACATAAATAAATGGGAATGTTTTATTATCATCAAAAATTAATAGAGCCAACATATCTTTCGCTAAACACATAAGTCTGGCCATCAATCAACCGTTAGTGTTTCTGTTAGTTTGATGACGTGACAATATTAAAATGATAATTTTTCTTTTATTAATTTTAAAAATTACTATTATATAATTTTTATTAATTTTTTTATTAATTTAAAAAAATACTAGAGCATCGACTTGTGCTCCCATTTCTTGAGGAGCTGGGGAGCACTAATCGGTGCTACTTTTTTTCTCAAAAAAATATAATAATAATTCTTTAAATTAGTAAAGGAAAAAGGGTATTTTAATCCTTTCATAATCTCTATTAACAGTATTTACACTTTTGGGACAAAGTGTCCATTTAAAAACCTAATGGACCCGCTTGGAATTTTAATTGAAGTAAGGAAACATAAAAGCATATGAAAAGCTTTCAAGGATCACTTAGATAAGAAATTTTGATCATTTTTATCATGTCAAAACTCTAATCATTTCAAGCTATTAAAGCTAACAGGAATGAAAGCACAAAGAATTGGAAGCTCAAGAATAGCCTAAAAGCTAAGTCAAAAAGTATGATTTGCTTGCTCTAACTTGGTTTCTTTTTGTTTCTTCTCCTTTTCTTATTAGGATTTGATTCTTGACTATTTGATGTTTTTCTTCACTCTTCTTACCTTCTAAATGTGTTAAAGAAGTCCTTTGGAGCCGTTGGAGAAGATTTGGTAAAGGAACTAGCCATTTTTCTTTTGATTTTTGTTCCCAATAGTCATTATTGATCCCAAAATCTATCAATAGTTTTTGCAATCTATCCATAGATTTTGGCTAGAACCATTCTATTTAAAATGTATCGATAATTTTGACAAATGTATCCATACTTCTAGCTTAAATGTAGGAATTCTTCTTTTTGAACCTAATTTGATGCCAAATACTTGGACATTTCAAAAGCAAATGCAAGTGAGGTTTAAAAAACTTATTTAAACAAGTTTAAAAACTATTCAACCAAGTTCAAAATTAATTCAAGCAATTTCAAAACTCATTCAAGCAATTTTGCAAATCATTCAAATAAGTTCAAAGATCATTCAAACAAGTTCAAAGATCATTCAAACAAGTTCAAAGATCATCGAAGTAATATTAGTTATAAGTTCAAAACTCATTTAAACAAATTTGAAATCATTCAAACACGTTCCAAGATTAGTCCAACAAGTTAAAAAATCATTCGAGCAATTTTGATCGATTTTGTTATTTCAAAACTATTATCATTTTAAAGCTAATAAAGTTAACAAAACTCTAAAAGCTCAAGTCAATCTTGATGATGAGCTACCTATGTACTCTAAATAGATCAAACCTATTGTAACCCATGATAATGGCCACAATAAATATAGCCCAAGAAACTCTAGGGTTACTAGAGAAAAAGGAAATTTGGCAATAGTGAACCAAATTTAATATTGCCAGATTTGAATTTTGGATAGTCTTTTGCTTTAAGATTGATGAAGAAAAATTCTAGGCTGATTGGAGAAAGTTCTTAGATTTCAAAGGAAAAAAATATTACTGTAGGTTTGCTAAAGATATACTTTTATGAAACCCTAACTTTTAATAAAAAGATAAAGTTGTAGCATAGCCTGCTGAGCATGTAAAAATTTTGATTTTAATGATCTTTTTGAATATTGACAACCTGAAAATAGATGTTTGGGTTACCAAATGTGTTTAACTAAATGTTGGACTATTGTAATAAACGTTATACTTTTGTTGCCACAAGATAACTTACACTTGATATTTGATTTGTTTTTGCTTCTTCACTTGATAATTCCATTATATAGAGTTATTTTTGACACATTTTGGGGGTTTAAATAGCTAGATCTTTGAGATTTTAGGTTTGAATTTTAGAGTTTTAGGTGTTTTTCTAGTTTAAGTTTGATTACTTGGTA
>NW_018397258.1:9964077-9964204 GCF_002168275.2 Theobroma umbraticum | reverse complement strand
TTAAGTTATTTTAGTTAAATTTTATGTTGTTTTGTTTTAAGTTATTTTAAGTGTAGTTATTGCTAATTTCTCGTATGGTTTTTGTAGGAAATTGATGAAAAAGGCTCATTTGATGAAAATCAGTGTA
>NW_018397258.1:9927400-9963977 GCF_002168275.2 Theobroma umbraticum | reverse complement strand
TGCTGAAGAAATGCAAGGTGAGTTTGAAATGAGCATGATGGGTGAACTAAAATTTTTTCTTAGCCATCAAATCAAACAATGTAGGGATGGTATCTTTATCATTCAAGAAAGATACATTCAAGACATGTTAAACAGGTTTGATGTGATAAAGCTGAAGTTGATTAGCACACCAATGAGTCTCTTTACCAAGCTTGATAAAGATGAAAAGGAAAAAGTGTTGATCGAAAGCTTTATAGAGGTATAATTGACTCTTTGCTCTAGTTAACTACTAGCAGAACTGACATACAATTTAGTGTATGCTTGTGTGCACATTCTCAATCACATCCCAAAAAGTCACTTTTAATAACTGTAAAAAGAATTTTTAGGTACCTTTTGGACACATAAAGTTCAAGATTATGGTATCCAAGAGGATCATCTTTTAGTCTTATTGGATATTCTGATGCTGATTTTGCTAGAAATTAAACAGATAAGAAAAGCACTAGTGGTACCTGTCTGTTTCTTAGAAATATGCTTGTTTCTTGATCAAGTAAAAAACAAAATTCTGTTACACTTTCATCAACTGAAGCTGAATACATATCCTTAGAAAGTTGTTGTGCTCAAATTATATGGATTAAACAACAATTACAAGATTTTGGAGTAACCATGCATAATATACCCATACTTTGTGATAACAGAAGTGCTATAAACATCTCAAAAAATCCAGTTCAGCACTCTAGAACAAAACATATTGAAATTCGACATCATTTTATTTGAGATCATGTGCGTAAAAGAGATACTAAGATTAAATTTGTTGACACTGTGCGTCAACTGTCGGATATCTGCACTAAACCTTTAAATGAAGAACGATTTTGAGAAATTAGGAGAAATTTAAGAATGTTTAATGTAAATGAGCTTTAGGTAAATCCCTTGAGTTTTCCTTTTTTAAGACAGTAGAGACTTAGTCGATCAAGAGAATCATTTAATTGATTAAAAACATTTTGTGTTGATGATCTTTTTATTTAGAATGCTTAACTTAGTCAATTAAATTTAAAACTTAATCTACTAAGAAACTAAAATAACAAAAATTTATTTTAAGGAAAAAGAACAGGAGAACGGGAGAAGAGGGAAAAGAAAACGGTCTACCTGAAAACCAAAAATAAGAGCCAAATTTTGAATTTTGAAAAAAGGATATTTGACCCTATTTAAAGAAAGAGAGTAATAACCTCTCTTAACTCCATGCCCTTTATTTATATTCTCTCTTATCTGAAATCGTTCTTTTCAAAACCGAAAACCCTATCTCAAGTTCTTCAAATCTTAAGTCTGAAACTGCCAAGAACGATGGCTAACTCTTCATTACCAAGTGATGCTTTCAAAAAGAAAAAAGGGAAACGTCCCATGGAAGATAGTCCACTATCCAAGGTTCAAAAGAAAAGGAAGAAGAATGAGCCAGTTTCAGTAACTAAAAGAGTAAGGAAGAAACAGAAAGAGAAAGCATCGAAATCAAAGAAAGAGATGAAAAAGGAAAATTTAACAAAAAAGGTAATTCTTTATCTTTAAAATTTTAGAATACGATTCATGAGGAAAGATTTAGGAAAATAGAGAATGCACCCATCTTTTGTGGAAAATACATTGATTAGGATAGTTTTATGAAGTTCCAAAGATCAAAAAGGTCTAGCTTATGAAAACCTAATCACTTCTCTAGTAAAGAAAAAGAGAATCCAGAACACTAGATATTAGATGGATCAAGTTAAAAGCAGAGATCAAGCCATCTATTTGGGAAGTCTACCAAAAATGGAGTACAAACTTAAAGGAGAAAAATTCAGCAAAACTCCAAAAGACACCCCAAGTGATGAGTACCCCACCTCTACTCAAACAAAGGCAACCCCTTCTCAAATCTCAAATGAGATGATTTTGAATTTATTGATGAGAATTGGTAGCAAGCTCACTGATTAGTCTGAGAGAGTTTAGAAAATCAAAGATAATTTGCAGGAGCTGACAAATTTTATGAAACATAAGGAAAATCACCATCTGGTCCTGCAACTGAAGGTACCTTAACAACCCTAAGTCCAACACTAGTAGGACAAACTGCTAAGAATCCTACTTCTCAAACTGAAGGTGATGAACCTGAACTTGCTACAATACGAAAATAGCCTACTCCTAAACCTGAAGTTAAAGGAAAATACAATAGTGATACAGAAGTGATTAGATTTCTTAATGACAATTCTAATCCTCAACAACATGATGAAGCACAAAAAGCTAAGCCATCTTTAACAAATTTTGAGGTAGTATTAATTATGGATTTAGATGGTGAGGGAAGAGCAAGCAGAAAAAAAAGTAACAAGAAGTAGAACATAAAAACTAACACTCGCAAGAGCTTCCCCTGAATCAGTTCACACCACAGAAAGAAGTGAACCTACAAACAAAGTAAAAGGAAAAGTAATTACATCTACATAAGATAGACCCAAACCTACTAGAAAAGTCAAAAAGACAATGGCAATGAAAACTAGGTTCCTTAAGAGAATAATGTCTTCCAGGTTGGCTAACGAGGCTAGATCCTCAGTCAAATCCTCTCCAAGTCTCAAACACTCTTTCTCCTGATTCCTCACCCTAAAAATCATCACCTTTGTCATCCCTTAAACCCTTTAATGTTTACGTTAGGGCTAATGAATCCACCCTCTATGACTCTTCTTGAACTAGCAAACAATCCTTGTTTTGTTGATGACAAAAAGGGAGAAAAATTTGAAGTAACAATATAGTAATTTAGGAATTTGATTCTAATGGTGTGTAGTTTTTTATGACATTCTGCTATTTTAACTTCTGATGGTTAGTGCTTGGATGCTGATAACTTACTCTTTGATATAATACTTTGTTATATTTGTTGGCTTTGTTCGCATGTTAATGACGCTTGATTTTAGAATTGATATTGTTTGTTAATGATGATATGTTGCTGAGAGTTGGTCACAATATTGGTAATATCTTGTCATTTATTACTGATTGTTTTGCAAGCTTGCATGAATATTTTTTGTTAAATTTTAGAATCAATGCTTGCTATTTGCATTAAGAAATAGATAAAAATTAGCTAGCCTGTTAAGTTGGATAACAAAATAACTTGAAAAGATCATGCATACATTAAGGGGGAGCATACACTCAGGGGGAGAAATTCCTCATCTTGTGCAATACAAAAAGAACTAATAGACACTATGCTATTATCAAGGAATGTTTTGTTATCATCAAAAAGGGGGAGATTATTGGCTCCATAAGTTTTTGATGATAATAAAACATTCCCACTCATTAATGTCTAACTATACTACTTGAGTGTGTAGGTTGAAAATATATGTTAGTAATAAATTACTCAATAGAAAGTAACTATCAAAACTCATTAGAATAAGGAGTTACAAATGAGCCATAAAATAAAAGCCTCTTAGTAAGATAATCAACGGAGTTAGTCAGCTAAAATCCAAAAGTGAAGTTGGTTAGTTCAAAGACAATAAGCTCTTAATCAGTTAAAATCTTACTTAATCGATTAATGGTGTAAAGTAGATTGTGAGATAGAAAAGACTTAATCGACTAAAAAGTATGGTTAGCCAACTAAAAGCTCATGGTCAAAAATTTGATTGCAAGATAGAGAAGACTTAGTCGACTAAGAAGCATGGTTAGCCAATTAAGAGATCATTTCTAAATAATTCAATTACAAGACAAAGAAGACTTAATCGACTAGGAAGAATGGTTAGTAAACTAAGAGCACACTGTCTGAAAATTTGAATCTGAATGCTTGAAGACAAACCAATGGCTAAAATTGACTCTAAACTATTTCCAATAGTCTAAAGCTATCAACATCTATCAGAGTTGATTTTGTAAGTATAAAAAACACCCCCAATGGCTAAAAAGAAGATTAGATGCTTCTAAGATAAAAAAAAGCTCCAAAATAGACCAAAACTTTTTCCATCCTCCTTGCACTTCACTTTAAACTTTGTAATAGAGTTTAACACTTCATCTTTTACCATTAAAATCAAGTTAGTGATCATAGGTACTTCTTTATACTTGTACTTCTTGATTACTTAGAGTATGCGAGTCACTTTAAGGGGATTAATCAAGCGTGGGTTAGCTTGATTGGTATTATAGGTTCTAACTCAGCCTAGGAAAAATTTGATAATGGTTATGGTTGATCTTAAGAAAAACCATTATCAAAAGTTATGGGTGAGCCTATGAAAAGCCATTGTAAAAGCTTAGTGGACGCTTGAGAATTCCAATAATTATAGTGATTTGGTTTAAAAATCCTTGACTGTAAGATCAAGGTAGTGGATATAGGTTAAAAAGATTGAACCACTATAAATCTTTGTACATTGTCTACCCTCTTTTATTTTTCATTTCATTTTTCTTTAAATCATTCATTCATTCAGCATTTAACTTCTCATCATTGACCTTTAACTAGCCCCCAATTAGAAGTAAAGTTTAGTGACATTCAAAAAGCGCTATTCATCCCCTCTCTAGCACACATCTTTGGGACCAACACTTTATTGTGTCTAAATTACTTTCAATGAAATGAATGTGATTTATTACAAGGCAATGATGAGTCTCAAATCATCGAAATGGTTAACTTTGAGTAATGACACTATACCATAAACTGGAATCATGTGAGAATCAAATTTAAGTTTAACTGTTACTTAAATCTTGATTTCACACTTATGCATTTGCTTATAGTAGAATCGAAATCCTGATGGATAGTGGACTTGTGTTTAATCTCCTTATAATCTTTGATTTACCATGAGCATAATCATCATAAAGCATTGATGTAGACTCCATATTTTAGGATTATAATTGAGATGAATATATAAAAACATATATCTAAATAATAAAGTTCATAATGTTAACATCACTTCTAGTGATTTCATGAAGATTGGTAATTAATCTGGACCTAGTGGATTGATGAATTAGCTACACATCACATCTGGACCCAATGGATTGATGAATTAGCTACACATCACATCTAAATACTCAAAAGATTAGATCTAGAGTATTGAATTACTAATTGGAAGAAATTTGAAACTAAGGGACAAAATTGATATAAAGGGTAAAATGATAATTTTACCTTTTATCATTGGATGGTTATGATGGTTCACAATATAAGATTTGTAATTAGACAACTAATAATTAATATCAAGTATTGAATTGTTTCTTGTAATTATAGTTAATCCCAAAGTGCAACCATGAATCTATGGTGAAATGAGTTCATAGTTAATAAGCTTGAAGTATTTTTTAAAGAGATTAAAAATAATTAGAAGTTTATTGGAGCTTGGAATATCTATGTCCAAATAGATTCCTACTTAGCTTCATAGAATTCAACTTGTTTAAGTTGGAATGCATGTTTTATTTGATTACTTAAATTGTGTGCAAAAATGGCAACTTTAATAGGTTTGTCTTAATTTAGACAAGAAACCATGTTTGATCTTAATTTAGACAAGAAAATATGTTTGTCTTAATTCAAGACAAGAAAAGCATTTTTTTTGTCTTAATCTAAACAAGAAAACATATTTGTCTCAATTTAGATAAGATAAAATATTGTTGTCTTAATTAAAAGTAAGAGCTATATTAAATTAAGATAATGCTAAGAGGATTCTTGCAAAATGAATTTAGACATCCATGTTGATAAAAGGAGACTCCATGTTTGACTATCACTTTTTTATTTATTATTAATTCTTTTTAAATGAAAAAGGATAATAATAAAATAAGAGTTACTATTAAATAAGGAGTTTTATTTTTTTAAGAACTCTAAATGATAATTAAAAAATTAAATCATTTATTCTTTAATTTTAATTTTGATAATTATGGAGCATGTTTGATGCTTCCATAACTCTATATGAATGGTAAAGATCGACTCCAACATGTTTGATTTTTATGAAACTCTTGAGGCAAGAGTTTTAATAAAAAGAGAATAGATTGGAAGAAAATAAAAGAATGTATTTTTTCATTGAAAAAGTTTTAGCTATCACTTCTCTCCTCTTCCTTCAAAACTTTACCATTTCTTTCTTTCTCTTTTCCATTCTTGGCTGAATTTTTGAAAGAAAAATATCCATTAATTTTTAGGAAGAAAAAAGAGAAAATCGGTTACTATCTTTTAGCCTAGCATTCCACACCTTGTCCACTCAAGGTTCAAGTTGAAATTATTCTTGAAAAATAAGTAGTAAACTTGTTTAGTAGAGAAATCATTTATTGGTGTGATTGTGTTCGAAAATAAGAGTCTCTAAATAAAAGGTATGATTTGTTTTACTTAATATATTCTTACGTTTTTTATGATGTGATTATGTTACTTGCAATAAAAATGATGTGGGTTTCCGTTTGTGTCATTGGATTGCTTGCTTCTTTTATAAAATTTTTTTTTTGAAATCCATGCTTTACATAATCACATCAGTCCACTAAGATTCTAATCCAACACTTTTCCCTTGGTGCAAATCCATAAAGCATTAGAATATGGGATCTGGTGGTAAATAAATTCAAGGATCGGTTGAGATTATGGTAAAGTAAATATCTATCTTTCAGTGGTACAATTATAGTAATCAATTTGGTTCTTCATTCATTATTTGTGTACTATCGTTCTACCTTTAAATCACCAAAGGGTGTCAAGAGGTTGGAACAAATTCAATAAAGTTTTTTCTAAGGTGGAGGTGAGGATAAAAAGAAAATGGCAAAGGTTTGGTGGGCTACACTATGCAAGCTAAAAGTTTTTGGGGGCTTTGGAGTTTTGACCTAATCAAACAAAAACATTACCTTGCTAAATGGTACCATCAGGCCTCATTTCCAACATAAAAGACATGCTTATTACGTGAAGGAAAGTCCTTATTTATAAAAGCAAGACCCACACCCTATCTCATTGATGTAGGATCCATGACATTCTATCCCACCCAATTGTCCAATGCCCTTGTTTTACTAGTTTTTTTTACCCATATCAGGGAGGAGCCAAACCTTTGTTCGGGTCTACTTTAACCTCGATATCTCTTTTGGGGTACTTAGTCACTATAGAGTTGGGCTTACTCAGATACCACTTGTCAAGGGCCCCATTTTCTATCCAAAAGGCATGCTTGTTAGGTAAACAAAAGCACTAATTTAAAAGTTTAAGACTCACCGCATCTCATACTGAGGTGGGATATTTGACATTTTACCCCATCCAATTATCCAATGCCCTCATTATACTAGCTTTTTCATCCATAGAGGACAGGGACCATATCTTGATTCAAGTCTACCTCATCCTTAGTGTTTCTCATGGAAGGTCCTGTCAGTTAAAATTGCTAACCACGCAAGTATAGTACGTATCGATAAATAGTATATAGCAAGTAGATGATCGATCCGCAGGGATTGATCTAAAAAGTTTACTAAGTACTAAAAATATTGCAAAATTAATCTTTCCAAACAATATAAATAATATCAAATCAAACTAATATAGCAGAATGTAAATAGAAAAATCAAATAATAAATACTCAAATAAATATCAAATCAAACAAGCCTAGGATTACAATATCCCTCACACTTCATCTAAAATCTTACCTCTCTCCTTAACTTATCTCAATGGTTTGAATTGCTAACCTAGAGTCCTAACTTATTTATAAGGGTCTCCTAACTCCTTATAAAAATATCTATTTTAACCAAAACACTATATCCTATGTGAATTGAAATTAAAACAAACTCATTAAGTTCAGGCTCTAATTTGGCTACATATGGCCTATAGGTATACCTATCACTTACGCAAATCAATTAATAGATCTATGCTTCCAATTTTAGTTACACTAAACCCTTTCCCAAGTTTGTTTAGGTTTCTAGTATCTTAATTTAATGGTGGCCATGCAATAAAAGCATTAAGAACAATGGACATAAACAATTCATCCCATTGAAAATAAAGCTAGAAAGTGATTAAAAATTTAGATTACATGTGAGTTCAATTGCAATCCTAGAAAAATAATTAGTTCATATATATCTAATAAGACAATATCCAAAGAAATTTAGGCATGAATCCAAGTCAAAGAAAATAAGAAAAAAACACAAAGGTAAGAGAGAAAAACTAATAGTTAGATGTATGATCTTGATTCTCTCTCCAATTCTCTTGTTTCCTTGCTTTGTTCTTGCCTCCAAATCTCCAGAATAGTTTCTTGCTGCCTCCTTTGCTGCCTCTCTTGCTGCCCTCAAAAATCTCTGAAAAAGTCTCCTTAAATAGGCTCCAAATAACCTAATTTTACGAAATTCCGTTAATGTCCTTTATTTTTTAGGGAAGTCGCGCAGCGCTGCGGTGCTACTTTCTCCAGTGCTGCAGCGCTGAGCTCTCTGGAATTTTGTGTGTGTGTGCTTCCTTTCATCAACGCTGCAGCCTTGTTCTCCCAGCGCTGTGGCAGTCTATCAACTTCAACATGAGTTCTCACCTGATATGTAAAGAACTGGGCAAAGTAGTAAACATAAAAGTTTTATCCCTGTCTCGTAACTTTCCAGTGGATTAAAAATCGCATCAATTGGACTTCTGGATTGAAAGATTTGCTCCAAATACTGCATCATGTTCAGTTCTTACATCCGCTGCAGTGGTCCGAATTGACAAATATTTTGACCATGACCAATCATAACTGGGCCAATTGGTGAACATAAAAATTGTTTCCCTTCTTCTTATAATTTGATTGGTCAAAGAATCACCTCATTTGGAGTTTTTTAGAAGAGAATATGGTCAAAATATTGAAACATATACGAATGAAGCTATCACCATACTTGCACTGATTTTCATCAAATGAGTCTTTTTCATCAATTTCCTACAAAAGCCATAGGAGAAATTAGCAATAACTACTCTTAAAGTAATTTAAAATAAAATAACCTAAAATTTAACTAAAATAACTTAAATTAATCACTTAACAAATAATCAAACTTAAACTAAAAAAAACACCTATAATGCTAAAATTCGAACATAAAATCTCAAAGATCTAGCTACTTAAGCTCCCAAAATGAGTCAAAATAACTCATATATAATAGAGTTATCAACCCCCAAACTTAAGATTTTGCTAGTCCTCGAGCAAACATAAAACAATCATGCAATAACGTAAACATGAAACATTTAATTAGACTTCAATTGCAACCATTTTCATTAATTACTTTTAATATCCTCAATAGTTTAATCCATATTCATAACTCTAGGCAACACATAAATATTATTCAAGTTCATGTCTAATTCAAATGCAAACTCCATCATTAAGTTAAATTCCGTGTGTGTGTGTCATCTCTTCACTTAGAATATTGTACAATCTGGATAAATTTATATTCATGCAAAATTCAAATTAATAATTAACTCCATAAGTTTGCTTTTCATCCCTCTCTCCACTAATGTAGGCTAACACTATATTAAAGATCAATAGGACTTTAATTAGCTTGTAATGTATGGCTAGAGTTAAGGTTGGATATGGATAATGTATAGCTCAAATCACCCTAAGCACATAATCAATCTGGATGCCATTCAGAGCTTTATTTCCTTCACTTAGTATAACCCCTTCTCCATCAAAGTTTTCCTTTGTTCAAACCTTCATTCTTTCTTTCCTTTTTCTTTTTCTCAATTTCATACCCCTAAACTTATTTCTTTATTGGGCAATGAGATGAGTAACAATCATATTTTTGAACTTTTCATCGTTTTTTTTTTTTTTTGTCTTGACTACCTCTTCTTCACTATGTGGCTCATAACACATTCTAAATTGACTTAATGCACTTAGGAATGAGGGATGTAAGAATTGTTGCAAATATTATTATAAGGGTCTAGGCTAAAAATTCAAGTGTTCAAACAAAGAAAAGATGTCATTAGGCTCAAAGGGGGAAACTGAGGATAATTTATGTAAAGGAAGGCTACAAAAGGCTCAATCGGTCCAAAAATGGCCTAAATCATCTCCTTAACTAAGTATAGCCTAGGATTTCACCTCGAGAGAGAATCAAACAAATTCTAGAACTTAATATATAATTCAAAAATTTGCATTCACATAAACCTTTTTCTAAATATATATAATAAATCTAAGAAAAAGAACATAGTGCTCAAAATGTAGAAATTTCAAACCTAATGGCAAAGCTTAGCAATGAGAATTTACATAACACTCAAACAATATTCACGTGTTTGAAAAAAATCAAGATAGGAATATAACTGATTTCTCATCATTGGATAGGTAAAATTAAATGAAGCTGGCACAAGTAAATCTAGTTGAAAAGATAACGAAAATAAATTAACATAAACTATCACAAAAACTAATAACAATAACCTTCCCCAAACTTAAATTGCACATTGTCCTCAATGTGAAAAGTTAAAAAGAATAAGAAAAGAAACTTCCCTAATCAATGGTGGTAGTTCCTTGAAAGCTCTAATCTTCTTTCTCCTCATCTTCATGCTTTCCAAATCTGCATACACAGCAAAACAAGCTAGGGAGAGATTAAACTACTATTTAAATAGAAAAAACAAGAACTAACTAAATAACAACTAAACTTAGAAAAAAATATCTGGTTGCCTCCCAAGAAGCGCTTCTTTATAGTCCAGCATGCTTGACTATAGCACCCCTTTTGCAGTTCTTGCATCTCGGAAATATGGTCTAGAAGCTCAACCCATTAACCATGAAATGTGCCCGTTATCTTCACTATGCAATCTCTAATTATCGCACAAGGTATGCTTTTACTTACTTTGAAAGGACCCCAACCATCTTCCTTTGTGTTTCCATGGAAAAAGCTGAAGTATGATCGAGAAAGCACTCAATTAACTTGTTGTTCAAATTCCGAAAGGGCAATTAGATAGTGTGAGGATGCTCCCTTTGGTGAACTGCTTGGGTCTCATGGGTGGAGGTGGTGCTTAAAACTCAAAGGTTTGATGCTGCTCACTTGTAGGTGGAGAAATAAAGTTCACCCTTTGCGCCTTCATCATATACTCCACTCCTATCGCAAATAATTTGTAAGAGCTAGGGTGTTTATTGCTTGAAATTAAACTCGACTATCTCTCTCCCAACTTTAAAACTTATCTTGCCTTCCCTCACATCATGATTACACTGCAAGTAGACTACGAATGGCCTCCAAGGATGATTGGAATTTGCCTATCTTCTCCCTGTCAAGATTAAAAAAAATCAACTGGAAAAATAAATTTATCTACCTTGACAAGAACATCTTCAATAATCCCTCGGGTATACATAAGAAACGTCAGCCAATTGCAAAGTAACAGAAGTGGGTTTGCATTCCCCCAAACCAAGTTTTTCCAAAAATTGACCAAGGCGCATTAATTGATACTTGCACCTAAATCACTCAAAGCTTTTTGTAAAAATAAATTACCAATTGTGCAAGGGATTGTGAAACTACTTGGATCTTTGAGTTTGGGTGGCAGTTTATTTTGGAGAATTGCACTCAGCTCTTCTGTAAGGAAGACAGTTTCAAACTCACCTAGCTTCTCTTTTTGGAAGAGGTCCTTCAAGCACTTGACATAACTGGGCAGTTTGTTCCACAAGCTCAGCAAAAGGGAATTTTAAGTGTAATTTCTTTGAAGGCGACATTGAGGCAACTTCTGGAAATTTACTTTTCAAGAGCTTTTGCTTTTGAGTCTTTGGGGAAAAGGTGGGTGAAGGATGGATGACTTGCAGAGGTTCCTTGATGTTTCAGCCTCTGTCGATCATCTTTTGTTTGAATTTCAATTTCATTCTCACACATCTATCGCCTCGATTATTCAAACATGTTCAATCTCAGATTCAACTGCTTTTGCATTCGTACCCATTCAATCTCTTTTCCCACTCCTTACAAGTGATCTGCTTGGCATTGTTCTTTTACCTTAGGATTGATTTGTGTTGTCACTGGTAAGGAACCCTTGAGGTCTATTGTTGATGGAATTGGAGCTAGTCCCACTTGGGGTCTCAAGATTTCTCAGGAGGCTCCTTGACTTTTGAATTATTGCATCAGATCTTTGGATATATATTGCAAGAGGGAGCTTTCTCCACATTGGACCTCTTTTCTAGAATTGTGGGTCTACTTGTTGTTGAAAAGACCAGGAGCGACCTGAATGGGCGTTTTTGGATGGAAGGCCCTGCATTGTTACTCCATGAAAAGTTTGGGTGGGTTTCCTCCAACCAGGATTATAGTATTGGAGTTATGGCGTATTTTTGCCTGCCCTGTTGACAATTCCCACGAACTGGCACTGATTCGGAATTATATGGACATTGATCATATGAAGTGCTATCTCACACATCCTCACAAACAACTAATGAATTTTGAACTGCCTGAAATATCTCCAGTGTATCAAAGCTTTTTTTGGACAAGCCGCAGCCTACTTGAGTACGTTATTGGTGCCAAAGTGCGATCAATTTTCATAAGTCCAACAGCTTTGTCTCGAGCCTGACCTGTTTGAAGGCCGATTGATTAATTATTGCGAGGCCATTCTCTTCCAACAAATTGTAGGGCATCTAACAGCATTCTTACTCATTAATGCGCCCACCAGCAGCAGGCCATCACAATTCATGGTTTTTTATTGACCCAACCAACCCATTGTAGAATGTCCTGAACTTGCAACACATCAGGAATCCATGATGTGGACATCTTCTCTAGTAGTTCTTTAAACGCTCTCCCGGCTTCATAACAAGGACTCACAGCATCAAATTGTATGAATGAGGTGATATCGTTCCTCATCTTTGCAGTCTTGGCAGGTGGAAAAAATTTTTTGCTAGAAACTTTTGTGCAAAGTCCTCCCATGTAGTGATAGACCATTAGGCAATGAATTAAGCCAACTTTTGCTTTATCTCTCAGAGAAAGGGAACAGTCTCAATTTAATAGCATCATCAGTTACTCCATTGTACTTGAAGGTGTCACAAATCTCGTAGGAAATTTACGCAAATGAGATTAGGATCATCACTAGGTAATCCACTAAACTGGACTGAAGACTGAATCATCTGAATGTAAGCTGGCTTAATTTCAAAATTATATCGTATTGATGGAAGGTCTCCTAATGCTTTGGTGCAAACCTTGCACAAGAGGAAACAGCATAATCCCGTAGTGGCTCTATTTGCTTCGGGAACCAAATTAATGGCATTATTGCCGATTATTATTGTTATACCCTCAAGCGCATTGTCTGATTTAAAGTTGCAACTTGTAAATTCTCCCTTCGATGTCTTCTAAAAGTTCTTTCTATGTCAGGATCAAAAGGAACAAGATTCAAGTTGTTTCTTCTTTGCATGCAATGACCAAAGAGATCTGCGAACAAACAAAATCTAATATTAAAACAAGAAAAATAAAATTTGAAGTAAGACTAAATTGCTTGGTATTAGTATTAGTATAAATTCTAGAAACAATTCCCCGGCAACGGCGCCAAAAACTTGTCAGTTAAAATTCTACCACGCAAGTATACGTATCGAATAGATAGTATATTAGCAAGTAGAGTATCGATCCCGCAGGGAATTGATCTAAAAGTTTACTAAGTACTAAAATTATTGCAAATTAATCTTATCCAAACAATATCAAAATAATATCAAATCAAACTAAGTTATAGCAGAATTAAATTAAGAAAAATCAAAATAATAAATACTCAAATAAATATCAAATCAAACAAGCCTAGGATTACAATATCCCTCACACTTCATCTAAATCTTACCTCTCTTCCTTAACTTATCTCAATGGTTTGAATTGCTAACCTAGAGTCCTAAATTATTTATAAGGGTCTCCCAACTCATCTTATAAAAATATCTATTTTAACCAAAACACTATATCCCTATGTGAATTGAAATTAAAACAAACTCATTAAGTTCAGGCTCTAATTTGGCTACATATGGCCTATAGGTATATCCCTATCCTATACGCAAATCAATTAATATGATCATATGCTATCCCAATTTTAGTCTACACTAAACTCCCTTTCCCAAGTTTGTTTAGGTTTCTAGATCAATTTAATTGGTGGCCATGCAATTAAAAGCATTAAGAACAAATTGGAATAAACAATTCAAATCCCATTGAAAATAAGCTAGAAGTGATTAAAAATCTAGATTACATGTGAGTTCAATTGCAATCCTAGAAAAATAAATTAGTTCATAATATCTAATAAAGACAATATCAAAAGAAATTTAGCCATGAATCCAAGTCAAAGAAATAAGAAAAAAAACACAAAGGTAAGAGAGAAAACTAATAGTTAGAGATGTATGATCTTGATTCTCTCTCCAATTCTCTTGTTTCCTTGCTTTGTTCTTGGCTCCAAATCTCCAGAATAATTTCTTGCTGCCTCCTTTGCTGCCTCTCTTGCTGCCTCAAAAATCTCTGAAAAAGTCTCCTTAAATAGGCTCCAAATAACCTAATTTTACGAAATTCCGTTAATGTCCTTTCTTTTTTTAGGAAGTCGCGCAGCGCTGCAGCGCTGGAGACTGCGGCGCTTCTTCTCCAGCGCTGCAGCGCTGGCTCTCTGGAATTTTGTATGTGTGCTTCCTTTCATCAACGCTGCAGCTTGTTCTCCCAGCGCTGTGGCAGTCTATCAACTTCAAACATGAGTTTCACCCTGATATGTTAAGAACTGGGCAAAGTAGTAACATAAAAGTTTATCCCTGTCTCTTAACTTTCCAGTGGATTAAAAATCGCATCAATTGGACTTCTGGATTGAAAGATTTGCTCCAAATACTGCATCATGTTCAGTCTTTACATCCTGCTGAGTGGTCCGAATTGACAAATATTTTGACCATGATCCAATCATAACTGGGCCAATTGGTGAACATAAAAATTGTTTCCCTTCTTCTTATAATTTGATTGGTCAAAGAATCACCTCATTTGGAGTTTTTTAGAAAGAGATATGGTCAAAATATTGAAACATATACGAATGAAGCTATCACCATACTTGCACTGATTTTCATCAAATGAGTCTTTTTCATCAATTTCCTACAAAAGCCATAGGAGAAATTAGCAATAACTACTCTTAAAGTAATTTAAAATAAAATAACCTAAAATTAACTAAAATAACTTAAATTAATCACTTAACAATAATCAAACTTAAACTAAAAAAAACACTTATAATGCTAAAATTCGAACATAAAATCTCAAGATCTAAGCTACTTAAGCTCCCAAAATGAGTCAAAATAACTCTATATAATAGAGTTATCAGGTCCCACGTTAATAAACAGCTAGGTTTGCTTTGATAAAACTTGTCATAGGCCCAAGTTTCCAACCTAAAAGACATGCATGTTAGGTGCAGGAAGGCTTTTTCATAAACCTTAAACCCACACTATCTCTTATTGATGTGAGATTTGTGACAATGGTGGAGATGTGGTAATAAGGAGAATACACTTTAGAGAAAGTTAGTTGAAGAGAAATATGATTCGAGATTGTTGGAATGGTTGTCGAGTAGCGTTTAAAAGAAAAAGATGTTAAATTTCTTGCAAAACATTATTTGTTTGCCAAAAAAATGATAAGGTTCAGAAATTGGATGGATTTGAATGGTGTAAATGGGTGATTCAACATGGAAAATGTCTATTTTTTGGCTTGATAAGTGGCTCCTCAATGACTTTCTCAACAAAGAATTCTCTATACATTTCTCTTGGACTAATTAGAAAGAAATCAACGTTGCTAGTGCATGGATTATGGATTAATGGCATCTATTCTTTCAACGCCAACTTTTTGTGTAAGGAAATGAACTATTGATGAAACTTGAGGGAGTTTGTTTACTGACTAAGAAAAAGGACAAACTAATTTGGGTGGGGAATGCAAAAGGAAGATTCTCAATTAAAAGCTTCTCCACGGCCTTGAAAATGTAGTCAAATTTGGACTCCTAAAAGTTATAGATACCCCCTATTAGGAATATGTCCATACCACCAAAAGATCCCAAGTTTTTTTATGGTTGTCTATACCTAATAGTATTCCTATTACATGTTTTTTGAGAGCTCGTGTTATCTTTTTCTAGTAATGATGATTGCCTTTCTTCTTGGGGTGGTATTTTTGAAAAGCAAAAATGACCATGCTTTGCTTTCGCGTAATTCCTCATGGCTTGTTTGTTGTAGATTTTTTAGATGGTGGGGTGTTCAATGGGTGATTTGTAATTTGATTGAATCATTCCTTCAATTCGTGGTTGAATGCTTTTATAGGAACACATTAGAAAGCAAATGAGTAGTCATTAATGATGTTGCATTGGGGTTGCTATGGCTTGCAAGAAACAACTTTATTTTCAATCGGATAGTGTGGAATGGGGATGAGATTTTCTTCTTGATAAAGGTCAGATCCATATTTCAGATAAAGGCTAGTAAAGGTAATGAACTAGTGGATGGATTTGGGTGGTGGAATGAACCAAAGAGCTCGACCTTGACAAGCTTGATAATGATTCCTTGATGGAAGGATACTTGCATTCCTCCAAATGTAAGGGAATTGAAATTTAATGTGGATGGATTCACAAGGGATTAATCAAGCTTGGTCGGTTGTGGCAATGTCTTTAGAAATGATAAAGGTTCGATTGTAAGGTTGTTTTTAGACATCTTGTGATTCAAGAGTTAAATTTTGCCGAGTTAATATCTATATTGAACATTGAACATTACTTAATATCTATAAGGTAAATTTTGAAGTTATTTGTACTTTCACCTTAGGTTAATTCCAAACAATTGATAATTGAGCCAGATCTTGAGGTTGCTTTGGCATGGGTTGGAGATTCGTAGTTGAGAAATTAACTTTGTAGATTACCTTCAATGAAATTGACAATTGACAAGCAAGATAGGGCAGATTAATTTTGTGTATACACCACAACGAGCAAACTTGTTTGTTGATTCACTTGTAATGTTTGGGGTAGAGAAGGGAGATATGTTCTTTGCATGGTGGTGATGGTAGGCTTGACCAGTGGGGCAATGACAATGTTATCTTCTAATTTCTTTTATCGAATGTGTGGGTTTCAATGTTGGCATATTTGGTTTTGCAATTTTATAGTTTCTTACTAGGTTGTGGCTTTATGTTATTATGTGGGTATCATGTATGAGGACTATCTTTCTATGATTGTGTTATTGTAGGCTATTTGAGAGAAGTTTTATTACATGGAAAACCTTAACTTGATATGGGTTGTTCAATTTCAATATTTGCATATTGGGGTTAAAAGGTAAACATTTTATTAAATTGTGGTGTAATTGCAGGGATGAGGATGTTTTATCTCACCTTCAATATTAATCTTCTCAAGATTAGAGTTTTTAGAATGTTAGCTCGAAACAATAATCTCAAAAGGGGGGGTGAATTGAGAATTTTAAAAACTCTTTGTAACCTATTAAAGAATAGAGTATTTTTAGACAAACTAAAATGAAAACCTTCTTTGGAAACAATGAATTAAATTTGCAAAAATCCTTTTTCAAGTGTTTAAAAAATAATTTTAAGAGTGAAAAGTGTTCTTCAATTTTCTACCCACGCAAATATGCATATCACAAAAATAATAAAATGATGAGTGGAGTGTCGATCCTACAGGGAATTGAATTAATTCTTCCTATTAATTACTAAAATTACATACCCTAATTTTATCCAAATACTAAAATTGAAATAAAAAATAAAATAAATTCAAACTTAAAAACTAAAACTAATCTAACTTTACTCAGAAAAATTATTTTTTTGGATTTGGTTGGCTTCTAGGCCTACGATTATAATGTCCTTCAATACTTCATCTGATTATTGTTTCTCTCTCTTAACTCAATTTAATTGATTAAGTTGCTAACCTAAAATCCTAAATTATTTACAAGTTTCTCATAAAAATATCCCTTTAATTAATTTACTATATGTCTATTTAAATTAAATTGAAGAAAGATTCATTAAGTTCATACTCTAGTTCTGACTACGTATGGCTTATACGTGTATGTTTACCTTATATGCTAATCCAACCACTTAATCAACTAAGTGCATTCGATCATACGCTATTATATTCAAAGTCTACCTAAATCTCCTTCGTCAAGGTTTAACTTAAGTTTCCAATTCAATCTAATTGGTGATCAAACAATTCGAAGCATTAAAATCAAAATACAATAAACAACTTAAAACCATTAAACATAAACAAAAGAGAAATAAATAAATTAGGCTACATATTGAGTTCAATCATAATCTTAGATATATAACTTGGTTCCTAATCAAGTCATACATCATCATCAAATTAAGTTTAAATATTAAAATCAAACTAAGAAAATAAAAGAATAACAAAAAAAAATAGAACCCAAGAACTATAATCTTTATCTTCCAATCTTCTTGCGTCCCTCAAATTCTTCTTAACTTCAATGACTTTGTAGCTTGATTCTTAGCTTTCAATCTAGTGTTTCATTCTTGTCTCTAAAAGTCTTTAGAAAGGTTGATTTTATGGGCTTTGAAGTTAGGCTAAGTTGGGTCAAGAAAGAATTCAATTCCAACTAGGATTCCTCATCAGACTACGTGATGTGGCCTACCTCCACTAAAGTTGTGGCCTCGACCAATTAATTTGTAGAAAAAGTAATTGCCATTGGACTACTATAGTGCTTCAATTTTGATAAGCTTTTTGACCACCTTCTAGGTGGAACTAGGCAAAGTAGTAAATATAAAACTATAGCTATTTCTCTTAGCTTTCCAGTGGTCTAAGAATAATCTCATTTGGAGCTCTGTATAGAGAGTTATAGTCAAAATACCAAAATATGTGCAGTGGAAGTATACACCTTGAAATTGCTTTCCTTCTTTGGTTAAAATTCTTCCTTCATTAAACACCTACTAAAGCATAAATAAATCCATAACAACCTATCTTATTCACATTAACACCAAATTAAGCATAAAATTAACTAAGATTAGATACACATACCTAAATTAATTAACTTGAAATAATTTAAATAAAACCTACTAATTTGTATGTATTACCACAAGAACTAACTTAAATTATTATCAAAATTAAGCCTAAATAACTCTATTCATAGAGTTATCAAAAAGCAAATTTAAAGAATAAAAAACAGACAAAGATTTTATAAAGGTTCGGCCTCTTTGCTTATATTCTCTTGCTTGGATCACCAAGGAGTTTAGAATCCACTATGAAAATTGTTTTTCAAGGTTCAAGCATAACATTCACAAACCAATCTTTTCAAGGCTTAGACCTAAGCTTTACAACAGTCTTTTAAAGCTTAGACTTAACCCTTCTACCTTTTCACTTGGTTAGGGTATAACCATTCACAAGAACACTACCTTTTTGAGGTTAAGGTATAACCTTCACAATGGAGCATGAAGATGATAAACAAGCTCAAATGCCTTTATAAAGGCTGAATGGAACAATGAATACAATGAGAGAATACAAGCCCTTGGAGGAAACAACAAATAGCTTCATGGAGGAACACTTGAATTTTGAGAGTGATTTTTGAGGAATCTTGTGTTTGATCTTTCATTCTTGCTTAGGAATTTTGCTCTATGTGTTCTTTTCCTTGGAAAACATGCTACAAACCTTTATTTATAATTAAGTGTACTAAAATAGCTATTAGAAGATGTGTGCTTGAAAAAGTAGCCGTTATTCATGCCTTTTTTCTAGCTTGTATGATGCAAGGTGTCGATGCTTTTGACATCAGTCTCAATACTTTTAATGCATGATTCAACAAATGTCTCGATACCTCTTTAGCACATCTCGATACTTGGTTCATTCTTGGCATTCTTAGACTGAAGCATGTATGAACACATTATAGCTTTGATCTCAATACATTGTAGCTTGCTTTTTGGAAATTCAAGTCTGAAAAAGATGTCTCAATACTTGACAAGCAGGTCTCGATACTTTGACACTTGTATTCTAGAATTTGAGGTTTTGAAGGTGAGGTATCTCAATATTTTGAATGTAGGTCTCGATACATTGGCACAAGCTTTTTGGAAGTTGACGTATGGAGGTGAAGTCATGTACATTGAAGCCATGTCTCTATACATCGGCACTCGTCTTCTGGAGTTTTGAATTTCTAAGGCGATGTCTAGATACTTTGAAGTTTAAGTTTCAATACATTAGTACTTATCTTCTGGAAATTAAGGCTTCAAAGTTGATGTCTCGATACATTGCTGAAATGTCTTGATACTTCTTCTTCCTTAAACTGTTTTTGAGGCATTTTAAGTTTGAGGTTTCAATACTTATCCTAAATGTCTCGATACCTTTGTGCTGTGGAACATTTTCTAAGGCATTTTAAGCTTCAAACATACATCAATACTTAACCAATTTTCTTGTAAATGCTTAAGGGATATTTTGGTATTCAAAAATACTTTAAAACTTATATTTTGATCATTTGATTTTGTCATTTCAAAATAAGAATCAATTGTAAAACTAACAAAAATGTATCTTTTTTTGAAACACAATTGCAGATGTGATATCATAAATTACTACAATTTGTACAAGTTTCACAAAAATATCTAAAATCAAAAGAAAATATAGACCATAATACCTAAAGTAGAATTTTACCACAACATGAATGATCATGTTGTTGCCTTCTCAATAGTAAGTCCCGTAATAACTCTGAGGAACTACTGCGACAGGTTGCAGAGCTGGGGTCAACGTTGTGGCAACAGTTGGTTGAGCATAACTTTGTTGAGGAAAGGTCTGAATACATAATAAAATTTCCATTGATTCAGAGAAAAAATATTTTTCTATACTAATGAAAAGTAATCAACGAAAATTGAAATGCTTTATATTTTGCATGTGAGATTAATTGCGCAAGTAACTTCAACTTTAGTTTCTTCTTTCGTCTTGAATCACCCTTGTTAGTATTGTTAGAAGAATTTTATGACTTCTATTCCCTTTTTTGAAGGAAATTATTAGTTAGATTTTAATTTTTATTAGATTTTTTTAAATTACCCAAAACTTTATTGCTGATTGCTAAAACTATAATTATGGACTTAATACTTACAGTAAAAAGAAATAAAATGTCAAGAAAAATCCCCAAAGCTCCTACTCCCTAGATTTGGGGATGTCCGGATAATTTTTATTGGATCTTCTTTATTAGTTTGAAATATTTTCTAAAGAAAATTATTAGTTATGTTTTCATTTCTATTAAATCCTCTATATTCGAAATAAGAATTGTGATGTTTGCATTTGTATATTTTTGATAAATTGTACCATTAATTTGTAATCTTTCATAGTGTTTCGTATTCATCCTTAACGTAAGATTGCATATGTTAATTCACGGATGAAAATAAAATCCTGCAAAAAATCACAAACAATGATGAAATTTAATCTAATTTTGTATTTTAAAAGAAATTTATAATTCTTTTATAGAATCACATTTCATACTATTTCATTTCATTTTTATTCATAGTAGTTATTTTCTCTTTTAATGGCTTCATCACTGTTATTTTTATCAAATTAAATTGATATACTGTAACCATATTTTCCATTGTGAAATTTCATAACTTTCTTGTGCAAATGTTAATAGCTTTCTGTTTTTTTCTTTACAATAAAGTTTAATCGTTTCTTAATTATAAAATTTGGGATATTCTTCTTCCATCTCATAAAAGTGATTCTCACAATCCAGAATATTTTGAACATAAAATTTCAAATGATTTAATTACACATACTTGAACTTTGGCAAAATGTACGAATTGATAATTGAAGAAAAAATATACAATTTGCACCATGGGCTTTCAAATGAAGTATCATGTTAAACCAAACTCTAATACCAGTTTTTTTTTCGAAAAATAAAAATAAAACTCTAGCACATCTAACCAAGCCAACCTATGTATATGGCATCTTACCATTACTATCGCATCATATGTAGACCAAATTCAACCATCAACATCCTTATCAATGCCAATTAAGAGAAAACATTTTTATTCCACCCAGACAGTTAAAATCTCCTCCTACATTGACCAATTATTAGATGGCACGTGGCATCAAAATGGATTTTTCATAAAATATTAACAGTTTTTTAGTACTCGCATGTAGTGCCATCATATTGATGTGATACCACGTAAATGGGTTAGGTTAGTAGTGTTGCTATTTGAAAGTTCGAGCAAATTATATTTTATTTTCACGAAGTATCAATTTATACGTTTCAATATAATTGAAGTACAAAAGGTGTAGTTTAAATTTTCAAATTAAACATCCAAAAGTTACTTTTGTTAGATAAGTAACAAAAAAAAAATTTAAAAGTTACTTTTAAAAAATTATTTTAAAACGAATCTTAGGATCAAAGGTGAACTGTCCATCTGCAACTGCGTGGTCTTCTGATGATCCATCGTTTTAACAATCAACTAACAAGGTCCAACACCTAGTAGATTTTGCATAGGATTTCCACTAAATCTTCTGCTTAATTACTTAAAATATGCTTATCTAACTGGAATTTTTGGAAAGTCTGCATTACAAATGGAAGCTAGCTAGGGTAGAAATTTTATGCAATAACCGGTAACAGATAAACAAAGAGAAAGAGAAAGAGAACACAGACCTGATTGTTTATGTATATATATATAATTAATGTGGCACGGTCGAAACATCTTTTCGAAAAGTATATGATTGATGCATGCTTTAATTCGTCTACATCAATTGTCCACACCGAACACGGAAGACAACAAAAGGTTACTTGGATAATTGTATAAAATATTGATCCAATAAATGAGCAGATACTGTTAGGATATACTTGTTTTCTTCACAACCATGTGATCTGATACTCATCCAAACATATCCCACGTAAGCAGTAACAAGCATTCGGCGTAAATGATAAATTTAAGGATCAATATAAAAAACAAAGAAGAGAAGACAATCTGACTTTGGCATATGCGGCGAAGTTTTATGTTTTGTGATTATAATTACTTGATCAGCAGTGCAATCACGCCTTGGGCATGTGTTGATGTTTTCTCTTTGTCCCGTAACTTTACCTTTAATTAGAAATTTCCTTAATTTAAGATTCACGACATCAGCACTAGGCTTATCAGGGCTATAAAGAACAAGAGATGACTAAGCAAAGCAGCCATATCAACAGAGCGAGATCCCCTCGCTCAAAGAGGATAAAAGTTGATGGTAATGGAAGACGACACATAAAACACAGAAAGCCTTATTGTGTGAAGTAGACGACAATTCTACCGGAAGGATTTGTCGGCCTACATGTTCTTCCCACTAACCCATGAGCGAAGGTGCCTTTCAACTTATGTTGTTAGACTTTACAAATTGGAGATTTTGCAGTTATAAATTGATGAAAGCGGAATTAATCCATTTGCCAATTCCCAGCCCACTTCTAGGCATTAATTGTTGCTTCCTCTGCTAGTACATATGGCCAAATATTTAACTATTGCCACAGCATTGACGATATTTCTAATCCTGTCTTCGATGCCCTTGAGTTCCCAGGCACGTATTGTCCAGGGAGAGAGAGCCATGCAAAAGAATATTGACAGCAAGCTTCTTCTACATGAGTTAGGTTTTGATCTCCCCAAACTCAAACATTATCAAAGGATGTCAACACGCGGACCAGGTGCTGATAGATTCTCACCGGGAGGACCAGACCCTCAGCACCACTTCTGACTGGTGCTGGTCTAGTTATAAATACAAATGCAGTGGAAATTTCAGAATAAAATGGAGGGATTGATCAGTATGATTATTTCTTCTTCCTATCTGGAACCAAAAATGAGAGATCAGTTGTATTTCTAATTAATGATGAACTCTTTCTCACTATGCTTGTGGTATTGTTCTATATATACGGATTAATATTAATCCTACAAGAGGAACAACAAGCATATTCTGTTTACACTTGAGTTTGACGAGCAAAATTTTTCTTCTCTTTTAAACTGCTCTTACATTGTACAATTCAAGCTTATGCAATATAATTATTATTATTAATGATTTAGATAGGTAGGGATACGTGTAGAAGTTGAAAACTTTCAGCCAGTTACAAATGCCATATGTTCTCTATATTTTCTTTAAATTTTATTTAGTGACCAATCAAATTTTACCAAATGTCGTTAAATAAAAGTAATTAAAGAATTTTCAAGTTACATATCATATATTGTCACCTGGAATCGATAAAATCTTTTAAGAAAATTATAGAATTCCATGTGTCATTAAATTAATCATTCAAATTTTGGTTAATTCCAATGGATAATTTGACTAGTGAAGATAAACATATATTGTAAGCGGCACAAGTATCACTTGAGCTCTCGTAAGTTCAGACTTTAACTAGACTGGAAGTTTATGCCACTTAAAAGTTAAAACCATTTTTGATTCATTTATGTTTTCATACCTGTAATTGAGAACCACATAAATTAGGGGTGGACTCAGAAATTTTTATGAGTGGTGTCAACAACTAACAATTTGGCAAGGTTTTATTGATTGATAAAAACTAATTACAAGTATCCACAAATCATATAAGATTAAATATAAAAATTAAATAATCAAATAATATATTTACAAAATAAATACAAAATAGAAAGATTTATAATTTTAAAGTATTATTTGACATGCAATACTGTTTTTTATTAAATAGATTCTCTTTGAGTCGCAAACTATCAAATTAATAAAAAAAATTAAAAATTTAATTTGAGTTGAAAATTACTAGATGAGTTGTTTTGAGAGAGTGAAAAACGTACCCAAGTATTGAGAAGAAAAAGCCTTACTATAGGTTTCAAGAGTAAAGGTTAAATTTTATGGAGGGAGAGGGAGAGTAGTTTAAGTTTTGACTGTTTTTAATAAAATCTTAAATTATAGAAAGAATTTTTTTTATTTTTTTGTATTTAAAAATTAATATATAAATTACTTGTTGATAAATTTACTTAAAATCTTTTATCTATTCCCTACAAAATTACAAAAAAAAAAAATACAATGGGTTCATTGCTATCATTGATTATATAAAACTCTAATTAAGTAATATACTTATATAGATTTTTAGGAATTGAGTGGTGTAGTTTGACACCACTCCTACAAGGCTGGGTCCACCCATGACTTAAGTAGGCATCAAGACTTCAAATCTCATCATTATAAAATAACATGCTCCAAAGGTTTGGTTATTGAATAAGCGAGGATTCAAAGCTTCTCATTCTACTTAGGATAACCCTAGCCTTTACTATTTCACTCAGACTCAACTCGATCAAAGATGTAAATGAAAATGCAGGTCTCTCCTTTGCTTAACTCAATTAGAGATGTAAATGAAAGAGCACGTCTCTCCATTCATGTAGTTTTGTATATTTGATGCCCATATTATCACACATGCACCTAAATAGTGGACTAGCAGCCTTCGATAGTCTATGGATCATTAAAATGAAGCAATCATGTAAAGATATTTGTTAAATCATGATAGTAATTAGAGGCATGTGAAAGTACTGAGTTTTAATTGAAGTAAAATTCTTCATGACAGAGTCTTAATAACACTTCTGTATGTTGGGCTATAATGTACATATCTTAAGTTATCATGCTTGTATGAGGGTAGTTTGAGTTTTAACAAGATACGTTTGCTTGGAACTGAGCTTAAAATCTTGAACTGTTATTTAGCTTAGATCAATCTTCATTGAAAACAGCTAAGACTGGCTTTTTCTTGAAGTAGATCTTCAAGGTAGATCTTTGGGCTTCATATGGAACTTGGCTTTTATTCAAGCCACGGATACTCTTGAGTCTTAACTAAAACTCTCCTTTTTATCTTGGAAACATTGAATCGCTGTAGGGAGTTTTACTACTTTTTCTGGAGAAGAGGGCACTAGCAAAAGGAGAAGCGAAGGTTCTCTCAAGCCTTTGGAATTGAGGAACAGAATGGGCTTTATCTACTGGAGGCAGAGTTGAATGGATTGTTGAGATTGGACGAATTGAGTGACCAATTTTAAAGGGAAGTTTGGCTAATTATCGCTAGCCTTATCTGTTAGAAGCAAAATGTTGATCGACAATATTCACCGTCACTCGATACTTCTTCTATTTATCTAATTGAATATTTTATTTTATTTTATTTTATTTCATTAAATGAATTATCCTTTTACTTCCTAAAAATTGCATGATGCAAAATTTGGAACTTATAGTCTCCCCATTTGACAAAGCTTAGAAATAACTGAAGGTCAAGCTTTATGAATAAATTTTGTAATTTGATAGGAACAAAACTTGTTAGAAATATTAGCTCAATAATAATGCTGAAATATCCTAGAGAAGGGGAGTTGAATTCGATTTCTATAAATTCTTTTCCTTAAATTAAATTTCCAATGCAAGCAATCCAAAAACTTTCTCAATGAAGACAAGTTAAAAACAATTTTCTCAACTTGTGTTTTTCAATCAAATTGTGCCAAAAATAAATTAATGAATAAATCAATGAATAAACAATATGAAAACAAAATTCAGCAAACTCTTCAACGTAAAGTAGAATCCTCAAATGTGAAGAGTGAGGAGTAAGAGAGGAATAAGCAACTTGTAAACAAATCAAGTTTGACTGCAAATCAAGTTGCCACAAGTTCAACTTTTTGATGGAGTCAAGATTGAATACAAGTTTTTTCAAATTTATTTTTCACTTTAAAATATGCCAAAAGTAATTTGATAAACAAAATAATGAATAAGTAAGTTGTAAATAAAGTTTCAAATCTTCAAAGTAAAATGCACAAGTTCAAGGACTAAAAAGTAGAGAGAAAAGAAACAAAGAATTTAGGTTCGGCCCTCTCTATAGTTGCATATGTCCTCTCCCTTAGCAAGCTAAGGAGTTTCATCTGCTATTGAATAAATCTAAAATAATGTCTTTTAAAGATCAAGCAAAACCTTTTTAACTTTTCAAAGCTAAGTTAGAGCCTCTATACCTTTTCAAGAATATGGCACAACCTCTCCACATTAACTTTTGGAGACTAAAATATAATCTTTTCTCTTTTATAATTTTGAGTAGCAAGGATACCTCTATAAGGTCAGTTTTTGCTAGTAAGTACAATGTGGAAAGAGTGTGATGAGTACAAAAATGTATACAAAGCATAGGAATTGTTAGGAATGCTAGGTAAATAAGGATAACGAAAATATCCAAGAGAGGGGGTGAATTGGATTTCAAAAAAATATTTTTGACAAATCAAACTTTTAATGTTGAAGATAAGTTCTCAAATTTGTCTTTATTTTCACTATCAAAAAACAAGCTTTTTCAGATAGATTTCTAACGAAAAAATTCGTTGGAAAATTTTATCGAAAAAAGTGCATAATTCATCGGCTGTACCGTAAAATTCCATTGGAAAAGCATTTCCCATGGAATTCTGTTGGAAATTGCCAATGGAATTTTCCATTGGAAAAGCATTTCCCATGAAATTTTGTCAAAAATTTCCAACTGAATTTTCTATTAGAAAAGTATTTCCCATGGAATTTACTAAGAAATTTCAAACAGAATTTTCTAGTTAAAAAGCATTTCTAACGGAATTCCGCAAGAAATTTTCAATAGAATTTTTTGTTAGAAAAGCATTTTCCACTGAATTTATTAGGTATAAAATTAGGTATTTTTGTACATAAAAAAACATGCATACGCATACATTCAATAATTTAATATATAAAATTATATGTTTTATAAACATATACTAAACATATATTAGGTATTTCTAGACACGAGAAAAATATTTGATATCACAAGCATCAAAGAACTTTATAATCACAAAGTATTCAAGAGAATACCAGTGTCAATATATTAAATAAACCATTGAACCAAAATTTCATGTATCTGCCTAATTGCATTATGCTGTCAGACTACATCATTTTCCTGCAAAGGGTTAAAAGAAAGGCTATATTTGAATTTCAATTTTACAAGAGCATAAATTTTCGAAGGGAGATAAAAGTAACTTACCAAAAACTTTTCAATTATAGAGTAAACTTACAATAACAGTTGTTACAATGGCTTTCAGTTCCCTTTTATGAGCCATGGTCAACTCCACAAACCTCTTTGTAATGCTCTCTATATACCTTAGCCTTCCATTCTCAGCTAATACTCTAGCATAGATAAATATAAAAATAAAAAATTAGAGAGGTATTTAATCCTTACACACAACAAATTAGGAGCTATAAAAAAAATAAAGGCTGTCACAAGAAAAATATGCAAGCCAGTCTTGTAGTACTATAGGCCAACATGCAACAAATTAAGTCTTGGCTAAATGACACAAAACACGCGATGAATTTCATAAAAAGAGTTGCAAATTATAGCAGAGGAAAAAAATGCTGCATCGGAACCCGTTGAAATCAAAAAGAGATTTTATAGACAAAAAAAACTACAGAAAAAGAATAGATCAACAGTAGAAAAAAACAATTGTAAAAATATAATCATGGGTGAAAGGAAGAAGTGCTCCACAATTTGTCTATAATGCCAATAAGACCATGTTTTGTCTACAACCATGAAAATGTCCAATAGGTCAAAGTAATTGAAATAGATTACAAGAATTGAAATCAGAGATATTTAAGACCTTATTTGGCTAAACCCTAAGGAATGGAAGCTTAATAGCGTTTCAAGTGAAGCATATACCAACAACTTATCCACAACATCCCAAGCTAAAAATCTCACATGAAACTTTTAAACAAGTAGCTAACTAACCACATCCCTTGAAGATTACTAATTTATCATACAATTCCAAAATTCTTTTAACCATGCCTTAATCATCATATGGTTTTATATGTCAATGCTACCATCCTCCATTTCTTGCATCAGTTTAAGATGCAAAAGTAGCTACTCCAAACCATAATTCGATGAAACTATCAAGCTTTCTAACCACCTTATAATTCACAAGGCATATTGTTATACAAAGCAGCAAAATTTCTTCATAAATTCGAGTCTTCACATGAACGTAACATACCTATGGTCATTGAGAATAAACAAAAAAAAAAGTCTTACAGATAGTCTCAATTTCTCATTTTATCACACCAAGAAAGATCTAGCTTCATGAACAAATAAAATTAACTTTTTCATTTCATCACGTAAACTCTTTTCTTGCTTTAATATAAGGAAGTTAATGCATATAATCATTAAATAAAATTATATGTTACATAAACAAATGTCATTAACTTTTTCAATTGAACCTTTATCTTTCTTTGTTTTTTTCTTTTTTTCTATTTTATGTTCCATGAACAAAAAAGGTCAATGTACCGTAGCAAAGAGAACGACAGTTAGATGCAAACTTCATATATAGTGGCAAACTCCTTCGATCATTTACCATTCAATTACTAAACACGAGTAATAGCTGAATTTGAACTTTGCCTTTCCAAGTTTGCAATGAATCAAAACAAGATGATTTTTCACATATGTAGACAACCAAAAAAAGTCTCTTAGAAATCCATAAAGGTCAAACATGCAAGCAAGGAACAAAGAAGTGAAAATAAAAGACATGAATTCCATGGTTTATGAATTCAGTACCAATTAGGATCTTAAGAGTCCCCCTGATGGAATCCTTCAAAGTAGGAACAAAAGGCTCTTGTGAATACTAAGGATTATAAACAAAAACATCAGCAAAAAAAGAACCCCAATTCTCTATAAGAACCAAAAGTACCATTAACAACAAAAATATCACATCCATAGTTGGCAATAAATTTCAGTCAATTTTAAGATAAGATAAAACTCACATTCTTGAATCCTTAATGATTTATCTATATTCAACATTGAACATTCTTCTTAATTGGCAAGTTGCTGAATTTGCTATTACTTAATAAGTACAATAATTAAACAATTAATATATCCTTGACCAAATTTCCATATGCTGGATAGTTTAACTCTGAACTTAAATCCTTCACCAATTAGTGACCAAAAATTCTTGCGAAATATTTAAAATTCTATAAAATTCTTCAAAATCAAGCTGCATTAGTTTGGCAACTATTTTTAACTATGTAAGTTATCAATTATTCAAAGACGCAAACTAATCAAATTCAATAAGTATATAACACTGATCAAAATATTAAATATATATAAAAAATAATTTACAAAAGCTCCGTAAATTGCCATTAAAGCAAAAAAGAAAGATATATTGTAAGCGGCACAAGTATCATTTAAGCTCTTGTAAGTGTAGACTTTAACTAGACTTGAGGTTTATGCCACTTAAAAGTGAAAACCATTTTTGATTCACTTAAGTAGGCATCAAGACTTCAAATCTCGTCATTATAAAACAGCATAGTTTGAAAGTTTGGTTATTGCATAAGGAAGGATTCAAAGCTTCCTGTTCCACTTAGGATAACCCAAGCCTTTACTATTTCACTCAGGCTCAACTTGATCAGAGATGTCAATGAAAATGCACGTCTCTCCTTTAATTAACTCGATTACAGATGGAAATGAAAGAGCACATCTTTTCTTTCATGTAATTATGTATATTTGATGTCCATACTATCACACATGCACCTAAAAAGTGGACTAGCAACCTTCGATAGTCTATAGATCATTAAAATGAAGCAACCATGCAAAGATATTTGTTAAATCATGACAGTAAATAGAGGCACGTAAAAGTACTGAGTTTTAATTGTAGTAAAATTCTTCATGACAGAGTCTTAATAACACTAAGGTTCTAAATGGAAGGCAAAATAACATAAACACCCTGGAACTTTGTACTCTAAATCATTGTGTGAAGTGCAAATGAGCATTTATGTAGCACATGGTAAGAGTCTTAATTGCATACAAACTTTCTACACGTCAAGATTCCTAATTGAATTGAAACTCACCTAACAATTGAAAATAACAAAGTAACTCTAAAACAGCATAGCAAATGATTATGTGATTTTCCTAAATCTTAATGACAATTAGATTTTACATGACGTATAAAATAAAAAAAAAATCATTGGGTCAATATGGCATACTTCAACATTATAATGGTCCTGATATCATAACACTTATGTATGTTAGGCTATAATGTATATATCTTAAGTTATCATGCTTGTATGAGGGTAGTTTGAGTTTTAACAAGATATGTTCGCTTGGATCTGAGCTTAAAATCTTGAATTGTTATTTAGCTTGGATTAATCTTCATTGAAAACAGCTAAGACTGGCTTTTTCTTGGACTAGATCTTCAAGGTAGATCCTTGGGCTTCATGTGGAACTAGACTTTTATTTAAGCTAAGGATACTCTTGAGTCTTAACTAAAACTCTATTTTTTTATCTTAGAAACATTGGATCACTGTAGGGAGTTCTACTACTTTTTCTGGCAGAGGGCACTAGCAAATGGAGAAGCGAAGGTTTTCTCAAGTGTTTGGAAATGAGGAATAGAATTTGGCTTTGCCTATTGGAGGTAAAGTTTAATGGATGGTTGATTTGATGAAGTGAGTGACCAATTTTAAAAGGAAATTTGGCTAATTATCACTAGCCTTATCTCTTAAAAACAAAATGTTGATTGACAATATTCAGTGTCATTCCATGCTTTTTCTATTTATCTAATTGAAAATTTTATTTTATAAATTGAATTATCATTTTACTTCCTAAAAATTGCAGGATGCAAAATTTAGAACTTATAGTCTCCCCATTTCACAAAGCTTAGAAATAACTGAAGGTCAAGCTTCATGAATAAATTTTGTAACTTGATAGGCACAAAACTTGTTAGAAATGTTAGTTCAATAATAATGCAAAAATATCCCAAAGAGGGGGTTGAATTCGATGTCTATAAATTCTTTTCCTTAAATTGAATTTCCAATGCAAGCAATCTAAAAACTTTCTCAATGAAGACAAGTTGAAAACAATTTTCTCAATTTGTGCTTTTTAATCAAATTGTGCCAAAAATAAATTAATGAATAATCAATGAATAAACAATATGCAAGCTAAATTTAGAAAACTCTTCAAGGTAAAGTAGAATCCTCAAATGTGAAGAGTGAGGAGTAAGAGAGGAATAAGCAAGTTGAAAACAAATCAAATTTGACTACACACCAAGTTGCCACAAGTTCAACTTTTTTATGAAGCCAAGCTTGAATACAAGTTTCTCAAATTTGTTTTTTACTTCAAAACATGTCAAAAATAATTTGATAAACAAAATAACGAATACGTTGTAAATAAATTTTCAAATCTTCAAAGTAAAATGCACAAGTTCAAGGAGTCAAAAATAGAGAGAACAGACAAAAAACATTTAAGTTCAGCCTGCTATATAGTTGCATATGTCCTCTCCTTTAGCAAGCTAAGGAGTTTCATCCACTATTGAAGAAATCCAATATAATGCCTTTTAAGGATCAAACACAATCTCTTTAACTTTTCAAGGCTAAGTTAGAACCTTTATGTCTTTTCAAGAATATAGCACAACTTCTCAACTTTACCTTTTGGAGGCTAAGGTATAATCTTTTGTCTTGTACAATTTTGAGTAGCAAGGATACCTCTAGAAGGTGGGTTTTTGCTAAGTAAGTACAATGTAGAAAGAATATGAGGAGTACAAAAATGTATACAAAGAATAAGAATTGTTAGGAATGCTAGGTCAATAAGGATAAGGAAAATATCCAAGAAAGGGGGTGAATTGGATTTCAAAAATAATATTTTCAACAAATCAAACTTTTAATCTTGAAGATAGTTCTCAAATTTTTCTATACTTTAAAACATATTAAAAATGATTTAGAAGCCAAATTAATGATCAAACAAGTTGAAAATGTTTTTTCAAAACTCTTCAAGGTGAAATGGGCTAGTATGTTAAAGTATAAAATAACTTGAAGAATAATTTAAGGAATAAAACAAAGTAGGTACAAATTTTGATGAACTCTTCAAATCAAGTTAAGAGGCAAAAATGTTTCAAAGTAATTCAAAGGTGATTTGAAGAAAATGCAATTTGAAAATCAAATATTCAAATCTCTTCACAGCAAAATGAAATGCACAAGTAAAAAGTAGTGAAGTGTAAAGAGCTATAAACAATTTTCTAAATGTTTCCTAGGAAAAAAATGCATAAGTTAAAGAGAAATGAGAAGAGAGAAAAGATGTAAAGCATTTATAGAGGTTCAACCCTCTTTATAGGTGCCTACATCTTCTCTTTTTGCTCACCAAGGTGTTTGAAATCTTATGAAAACTACTACTTAAAGGATCAAGCATAGCCTTTACTAACCACTACGTTTCATGGATTAAGCATAACCTTTACAAATGGCTGTTTTTCATGGATTAAGCATAACCCATGCCTTTTCAAGGATCAAGCATAACCTCACTACTTTTTAAAGGCTTAAGCTTAACCCTTTTACCTTACAAGGATTAGACATAACCTTAGCCTTTTCAAGGATCAAGCATAACCTTAATAACATTGCTTTTTAAAAGTTGAGGAATAAGCTCTCTTTTTTACAATCTTAGAGCAAATAATACCTCTAGAAGGTGAGTTTTGCTTAATAAGTAAAAGAAGGAAGAGTTTGGTAAAGTTAAAGAATAATTACAAAAGATAAGAGTGAAAGCACAAAGAATTTGAAACACAAGGTAACTCACAAGCTTTTTGGAAGAATATGAATGGCTTGCTCTTGCTTGGTTTTTATCTATTTTTCCTTTTCTTCATCATTTCATTTGATCCTTGATCAAAATAATCTTTATATGTACTTTGTTTTTCTCCCAAAATGTGTTAGAGAAGTCCTTTTTATACTTGGAAAAAAGTTTATAGCCGTTGGGGATGACTTGGTGGAGAAACTACACTTTTCTTGTTTTTTTCCTATCTAATAGCTACTTTTGGAGTCTAATTGATTCTTCATTCTCCAAACATCAGTTGCTCTATGGTATGGAGCTCTCTAGTTTTTAAGAATCGATTCTTCATTCTTGAGATATCAGTTTTTCTTGTTTGAGAATCGATTCTTGCCTCTTCAGATATCAATTTTTCTTGTCTCTTTGGAGCTTTAAGAATCAACATCTGCCTCCCCAAAAATTGATTCTTTATGCTTATTTTTCTACCCAAACTTGTGATAATTGACTTCTTGACTCCGAGGTGTCGATTCTTAGAATTCTAGTAACTTCTTTTGAAATTTTGACTTGTAGGAATTGACCTTCTAACCATTGAGAATTGATTTTTAAACTTCCAAAATCTTGTCTAAGTATTCCATCTTCCAAGAATTGATGTTTCCTTTTCCAGCAGTTAATTCCTCTTTTTTGAAATTGAGATTAAAGTGTATAAAAGATTTTGGGTAAAATACCTCCACTCCCTTAAGTTTTAATTGAAATTCCCAGTGAATCTATTAGTTTTCAAACTGGACACTTTATTCTAAAAACTATCTTGTTGGTCCCAAATAAATGTGCTAGAGAGGGGGGTGAATATCACTTTTTGGCTCTTACTAAATTTTACCTCTAAATAGGGGCAAGTTAAAGTTCAATGATGAGAAGTTAAATGCAAGATGAAGGAATAATCTAACAAAGAATGAAATGACAAATAAAATAGGGCAGACAATACACAAAGATTTATAGTGGTTTGATCAAGGAGCTACATCCACTACCTTCATTGTTCAACCAAGAATTTTTTAAACCAAATCACTATAAACAGTGAAATTCACAAGCTTCCACCAAGCATTTACAGTGGCTTTTCATAGGCTTAGTCACAACCTTTAACAATGGTTTTTCTTGAGTTCAACCAAAACCCAAAACTAAATTTTCTAGGCTGAGTTAGAACCTATACACTCAATCAAGCTAACCCAAATATGATTAATCCCCTTAGAGTGACTCGAACACTCTAAGTAATCAAGGAGAAAAAAAATAAAGAAGTACCTATGATCACTAACCTGATTTGAATGGTATAAAGTAAAGTACTAAACTTTATTACAAAGTTTGGAGTGAAGTGTAGAAAGTATGCAGAAGGTTTTTACTATTTTTGAGCCCTTTTTTTTTCTTGGAAGCCTTCACAAAAACTCTTTCATAGCCTTTGGGAGTGCCATATATACTTGGAAAATCAACTCTGATGGCTGTTAGATAGATTCTGACCATTGGAAACAGTTTGGGGACAATTCTAGCAGTTAGTCTATTTTCTAGCATTCAAATTCAAATTTTCACACGGAATGCTCTTGGTCTACTAATATTGCTATTTAGTCGATTAAGTCATCTTTGCCTCTAAATCCAGTTTCTGGTAGTAAGCTCTTAGTCGACTAACAAAACTTCTTAGTAAATTAAGTGTTCTTTTTCTCCCAGTCTGCTTAAACCTGCCAACTTCTCTTTTAAGTTTTATCCAGCCAACTCCCTTGATTATCCAACTAAGAGGCTTTTGTTTTATTGCTCAATTGTATCTCCTTATTCTTATGAGTTTTGATATTTGATTTTCAATGATTAACTAATTATTTAACATATATTTTGTCCTGCACACTCAAGTAGAAGAGTTACACATAAATAAATAGGAATATTTTATTATCATAAAAAACTAATGGAGCCAACATAAAATCTGAGCAGAGCAACTACCCAAGGAAACATATTCAGCTTCAGCTGTGGAAAGTGCAACAGAGTTTTATTTCTTACTTGACCAAGACACAAGTATATGTCCTAAAAATTGACATGTACCACTAGTGCTCTTTCTATCTATTTTACTTCCAACAAAGTCTGCATCTGAATATCTAATGAGATTGAATGATGTTCCTCTAAGATACCATAATCCTAAATTTTATGTGTCTAAAAGGTAACTAAAGATTCTTTTTACTACAGTTAAGTGTGACTCTTTGGGTTGAGATTGAAACCGTGCACACAAGCATACACTAAATTGAATATCAGTTCTGGTAGCAGTTAAATAAAGCAAAGATCCAATCATACCTTTATAAATTTTTCGATCAACACTTTTTCCTTTCTCATCTGCATCAAGCTTGATAGAGGGACTCATTGGTGTGCTGATTGATTTCAGCTTCATCATATTAAACTTTTTCAGCATGTCTTCAATGTATCTTTCTTGACTAATGAAGATGCCCTCTTTTCTTTTTTTGATTTGAAGGCCAAGAAAGAATTTCAGTTCATCCATCATACCTATTTCGAATTCACCTTGCATTTCTTCAGCAAAGTTCTTGCACAAAGCCTCTTTAGTAGCACCAAATACAATATCATCCACATAAATTTGAACTACAAATTAAATCATTCAAGCATTTCTTAATGAACAATGTTGTATCAATACTTCCTCTAATATATCCGTTTTCAACTAAAAACTTTGAGAGTCTTTCATACCAAGCTCTTGCAGCTTGTTTTAGTCCATATAAAACCTTATGTAATTTGAAAACATAATCAGATTTATCAAAGTTTTCAAATCTAGGAGTTGTTTGACATAGACTTCTTCTGGAATAAGCCCATTTAAAAATGCACTTTTCACATCCATTTGAAATAATTTGAAGTTCATGAAACATGTAATTTCAAGAAATAATCTTATGGCTTCTATCCTAGCAACAGGAGCAAATGTTTCATCATAGTCAATGTGTTTTTCTTGGTTATATCCTTGAGCCACTAGCCTAGCTTTGTTTCTAATAACATTACCTTGCTCATCTACTTTGTTTCTGAACACCCACTTTGTTCCAACAATTGGGTGATTTAATGGTCTAGAAACTAGTGTCCACACTCAGTTTCTTTTAAATTATTCAAGCTCTTCTTGCATAGCCAAAATCTAGCTTTTTTCTTTTTCTGCCTCTTCAAAGCTTTTAGGCTCAATTTGTGAGATGAAAGTTGAGAATTCACATGTTTCTTTAATTCCTTTTCTGGTTTTAACACCTTGTGAAAGATCACCAATGATCTGTTCTTGTGGATGATTTTTTATAAACTTTCAACTCTTTGAAAGATTAATGTGTTGACCTTCAATTCTTTGCAAAGTTTCTAAGGGTGGAAGTTTTGCTTCTCTTCCAAGTGAATTTTTTTCACTGTTTTTCTTATTT
>NW_018397258.1:9927149-9927300 GCF_002168275.2 Theobroma umbraticum | reverse complement strand
AAAAAAAAAGAAGTTGATGGGATTTTGAAAATTAGGTTATTTGGAGTCTATTTAAGGGACCTTTTTCAAAAATTTTGAGGAGGAGGCAACAAGCAATTATTTTGGAGATTGGAAGCCAAGAACAAAGCAAGAAAATAAGAGAATTGGAGGG
>NW_018397258.1:9904971-9926866 GCF_002168275.2 Theobroma umbraticum | reverse complement strand
AAGTTAAGGAAGAGAAGTAAGATTTAGATGAAGTGTGAGGGTTATTGTAATCCTAGGCTTGTTTGATTTGCTATTTTCCTAATTATCTTGTTGCTTTAATTTTTAATTAAATTAGTTTTAGTTGAGTAATATTTAGTTCAATTAGAATTTAGATTTTAATTATGTGAATAAAACTAAATTGTTCTAATTTTAGTACTTAGTAAAATTTTAGATCAATTTCCTGTGGGATCAATACTTTGCTTGCTAATATACTATCTATACGATACGTATACTTGCATAGTGAAATTTTAACTGATAGCACTTGAGCACAAGATTGTGCAGGCTAATGATTGAAATTTGTCACATGTTCATATTTATATACATATATGAGTCCATGGTGATGTGTCCCATGCATGAGGTAATTGGTGATTTGTTTCAATTTACTTGTTTTGAGGCTTGGGTAGCTTCAGTGGGACCTTTACATTAAACCCTTGCACTAGTCCTGAACCCCCGAGTTGGGCCGTGACACTTTCACAGGCGTTGTATTGAATTTATTCAACAGTGGATTAAACTCCTTTGCTTGCTAAACAAGAGGACATAGGCACCAAGGAAGGGCTGAACCTCTATAAATTCCTTGTTCATTTTCTCTTTATTATTTATTATTTACACTTGTGCAATTTACTTTACTTTAAAGAATGTTGAAAATTCTTTCTTAACTTGTTTATTCTTTAATTTACTCTTTAAATTACTTTTGACAGACTTTGATAGAAAAAAAAGTTCATGAAAATTGTTTGTAGCTTGCCATCATTGGAAATTTGATTTAAGTAAAACAATTTTTAGAAATCCAATTCACCCCCTTCTTGGATATTTTGATATTATTATTGGGCTAACATTTTTAACTTTATATTTTGTTTAGCACGCATTCAGAAATGTTTATATTTGGTTATTCGTTAGCACAGTATATATATGTGAAATGAACTCATAAGTTCTCTTGATTTTGATAATTGTACACATGTAAATGTGTTAGGATAACTTGATACCTTATCAAATGGAGGATATACTCTTGGTATGATTGTATACGTTTGCATACGTAACTATGTTGATATGCATTCTTACAAGGTATAATATTGGGTATTATTTTGGTATTGGTCTTTGGGGCTTGCTTGGATCAAGTGGGTTTGCCTGCTAGATATTTGTACCAGTCATGGCCTAGGTTAGGTTGTGACAAAATGTGAGCAACATAAGCACACCATTCAAGCCTTCCAAAAGAATTACAACCAAGCTAAACAAGAATGTCTTTCATATAAAATTTATGCAAGGTCAAGAAACATTTGGGCAACATGGAGATATGATGTTAGTGTAGTAAGCTCAATGCAATAAATACCAAAATGGGGTGAATTGGTATTTTAAAAATTTCCTTTGCAACTTTAATGAAAAATAACCCCTTTTTGAAAGACAAATTTTCTTCTAGTGTCAAAAACCAATTAAGTGATTTTTTTAAAAAGAAATAACAACAATAAATCACAAAGTATAAACGTGAATCAAGACACAAGGATTTTATAGTGGTTTGCCTTTCTCAAATGCCTACATCCACTCCCTTGGCTCACCAAGGAATTTTCAATCCACTAAAAGGATTCTTACTTTTTAACGGGATCAAGTGATAAATCTTACACTAATAACCCTTGCACTTGCTTTTAATGGGATCAAGCAATACCCCTTATACTTGCTTTTTAACGAGATCAAGCGATAATCTTTACATAAACCTTCACACTAACTTTTCAAGCAATAACCTTCACACTAACTTTTCAAGGTTAAGTTAGAATCTTTACAAATGTGTGTACAAGGGAGTAATAGAAAAGATTTGCCTCATAAAGGTTGAGTGCTAAAGGTATAAGCTTGGGTGTACAAAAAGAAGAAATGGTTTCAGAAATATCATCTCAAGAATTTTCAAGTGAGTAAGTGAGATTTTATGGCTTTTGAATGCTTGGTGGAAGATTAAAATGAGGTCTGGAGAGGTATAAAGATGTAGAAGTTCTCTCCCTAGGGTTTTCAAATGCAGTGTTGGTTTTCTCTTGTTTTGAAATGAGTTGAGGGTGGTCATTTATAGTCTCAAGGATGTTTGAAGGTATTAAACACAAGTTTGTATTAGATCTAGCCATTGTTGTGCTTATAAGGTCTACTACTATGCTTTTAAGGTCGACTATGGTTCCTCAAAATCTTGAATTAGGTCTTTTATACTCGACTCTTGACATTTTCTACTCGATCCACTTCCAGAAGCTTCTGATTTTTTAAGTTTGGCTTGGTGTAGTGAACTATAGGTGCTTAAGGGTTGACTATGGCTTCTCAAATCACTTATTCTTGCAAGTGTTCTGCCTTAGGGTCCATTATGGTTGTTTAATTGGAAATTGTGCTTGCATTCTACCTCAAGGTCGACTATAGCTTCTATAGGGTCGATTATGCCTTTTATACTTCACAATTCTTTGCTTATTTTTTGGCCATTATACCATGGGATCAATTGAAGCTTCTCTAGAGTTCACTCTTTCCTTGTGTTTTCAAGATTCTTTGACTTTTTGGCTCTTCACTTCAATTATTTCTTCCTTACTTCTTCCCTATGATCAAATATCAATCAAAGCATGTTTGCTTTATATTTACTTAGCTGAATACTCATTGCTTGGAAGCTTTGTAATGTTTTCTAATTATTCATTGCTTCTCAAACATGTTGCAAAACCTTAAGAGGTTGAAAAATATGATTTAAACAATTTCAAATGCTTGTCATTAAAGCTAAGATGTCATGCAATTTTTTCAAATCAAAACATAAGATATCTCAATGCTAAGAATCTCCCCCTTTTTAAAATGACAAAATCATGAGCATATTTGCATTTGAAATCTCTTAAAAACTCCCTTTAATTCTATTAGCCTCCAAGCCTTTGTTTTGAAAACATTTCAGTTCAAGTGACTAGGGTAACAAAAATGATATGAAAAATATACTCTCCCCCTTAACATATGCATGATGTTTTCAAAATAAAAGTTTCAGCTTTGAATAGTACAAAAGCATTTCAATGTGCTCATAAATCTTCTCCTTTTTTTGTTATGTCAAAAAGGAATAGAAATGCAAGCTTTAAGCACTTCAACTGAAGAGACAATGGTTAATGAAAATCATCAAATATAGATAAGCATTAAGATCAAGGATTTCTAACCATCAATCCAAAGCAATAAGATATATTTCTATTCCATAAACAAAGAGCAATATATATATATATACTTTCATCCAAAAATGTGACATATAGATATATATATATAAGCAAAAATTGTGAGCAATACATTTGTTAAGTTCATGTGTGCATAAGCATCCATAAGTGAACATACAAAAGATAAAGTATCCACAAGTACACACAAATCATGAACTAGGCTAAAGATGAACATGATATGAGACGTGTGGGTGAGATTTGTGCAAGGCATCCCACAACGAACTAACATGCACGCATACAAGTATATTCACATAGTTAACAAAAAATTAAAGGAATTTATCAATCAAGCATATAGGTTTAATTAATCAACTATGCAAATCAACAACATAAGCAAATGAGTTATTCAAGGCAAGTTCATAACTCTTAGATCACCTCTAATATTATTGAAGAGCTCTTTATCTAATGGTTTAGTAAAAAATCAACTAGTTGGTCTTGAGTACCTACATATTCTAGAACTACATCTTCCTTTTGCATATGATCTCTAATGAAATGGTGTCTAATCTCAATGTGCTTTGTTCTAAAGAGGCGAACAGGATTTTTGGTGAGATTAATTGCATTAGCGTTGTCACATTTAATGGGGATCTTTTTCATTGTAATTCCATAGTACTCCAATTGTTGTTTCATTTAAAGGATTTGGGCACAACAACTACTTGATGTTACATATTCGGCTTCGGTGGTAGATTATGCTACAGTAGTTTGCATTTTAGAAAACCATGATAATAGCATCTTACCTAGGAACTGACAAGTACTAGAAGTGCTTTTTCGATTACATCCACCAAATTCAGCATCCATGTAAGAATGTAAGTCAAATGAAGAATTATTTAGATACCAAATATCTAGGTTAGGTGTGTCATTAAGCTATCTAAATATTCTCTTGACCACACTTGCATGGAACTCTATAAGAGATGATTAGAATCTAGTAGAAAGTCCTACACTAAAGCTACTATCAGATATACATGCGGTAAGATAAAGTAAGGAACCTATAATGGATCTATAAAGTTTAGAGTTGATAGGTTTACCTTTTTCATCTTGATCAAGTTTTATTGATGTGCTCATTGGAGTAGAGTATGATCTTGTTCCCTCTATTTCAAATTTCTTGAGCATATCTCTTGTGTACTTAGCTTGATTGATGAATGTCCTATCTTCCTTTTGCTTTATTTGCAACCCTAAAAAATAGTTTAACTCACCCATCATGCTCATTTCAAATTCTCCTTGATTACTTTATCAAATTCTTTTTGCATTACTTTAGCAAATTCTTGACAAAGAGATTTACTAGTAGCACCAAAGATTATATCATCAAATTATACTTGTACTACTAAAATTTCTTTGCCTTTTCTTTTAATGAAAATAGTCTTGTCAACCTTACCTCTTTCAAAGCCTTTGTTTATTAAGAATTTAGAAAGTGTCCCATACCAAGCTCTAGGATCTTATTTTAGACCTTACAAAACCTTTCTAAGTTTAAACATATGGTTAGGAAAGATTCAACTTTTAAAACCTTGGTAATTGCTCTACATATACCTCTTAATTAATTTTTCCATTCAAGAAAGTTCTTTTGTCATCCATTTGATGCAATTTGAAGTTCATGCTGCATGCAAAAGCAAGTAACATCATAATGGCCTTTAACCTAGCTATAGGAGCATATGTTTTATCATAATCTAACTTTGTTCCTAGTGATATTCTCATTTTCATCCGTCTTATATCTAAATACTAATTAATTCCTACAATAAGCTAATTATTGGGTCTAGATACTAAGTCCTATACCTCACTTCTCTCAAATTGATTCAATTCCTTTTGCATTGCTAAAATATAAAATTCATCATTTAATGCATCATCAATGTTTTTAGGTTCAATTGAAGAAATGAAAGCAACATACTTACAAACATGTTGTTCGCGCCTTAAGTTTTTAGTGATAACGAAACATTCCCTTTCATTTATGTCTAACTATACTACTTGAGTGTGCAGGATAAAAATGTATGTCAATGATAAATTAATTACTGGAAAGCAAACATTTATACTCATCAGAATAACAAGTTACAAATGAGCTAGTCAGATAACCAAGAGAGTTAATCAACTAAAGTCCAAAAGTGAAACTGGCTGTTTCAAAGACAGTAAGCTCTTAATCAGTTAAAATCTTACTTAATCGATTAACAGAGTAAAGCAGATTGTGAGTCATAGAAGACATAATCGACTAAGAAGAGTGGTTAGCCAGCTAAAAGCTCACGGTCAAAAATTTGATTGTGAGACAGAAAAGGCTTAATCGACTAAGAAGAATGGTTAACCAGCTAAAAGCTCACAATAAAAAATTTGATTGTGAGACAGAGAAGGCTTAATCGACTAAGAAGAATGGTTAGCTAACTAAAAACTCACTTTTGAAAGTTTGAATTTGAATGACTAAAGATAGACTAACGGCTAGAATAAACTCTAAACTGCTTCCAACGATCTGAAGCTGTCAACATCCATCAGAGTTGATTTTTCAAGTATAAAAGAGATCTCTAATGGCTAAGACATGCAAGAGATGCTTCTAAGAACAAAAAGAGCTCAAAACTAGCAAAAATTCTCCTAACTCTTCTTACTTTTCACTCCAATCTTTTTAATAGAGTTTAGGACATCATCTTGTACCATATAGATTAGGTTAGTGAACATAGGTACCTTTTTATATCTATTTTCCTTGATTACTTAGAGTGTGCAAGTCACTCTAAGGGGATTAATCAAGCTTGGGTTAGCTTGATTAGTATTATAGGTTCTAACTCAGCCTTGGAAAAGTTAGATTTTGGTTTTGGTTGATCTCGAGAAAAACCATTGTTAAAGGTTATGGCTGAACTTATGAAAACCCATTGTAAAAGCTTGGAAGAAGCTTGGGACTTCCACCGATTCTAGTGATTGGGTTTGAAAATCCTTGATTGGAAGATCAAGGTAGTGGATGTAGGTAAAAAAAACCAAACCACTATAAATCTTTGAGCATTGTCTACCCTCTTTTATTTTTCATTTCACTCTTCTTTTCATCATTCTTTCATCGGACAATTAACTTCTCATCATTGACCTTTAACTAGCTTCTAATTAGAAGTCAAGTTCAGTGACATTCAGAAGGTGCTATTCACCCCCCTCTAGCACACTTCTTTGGGACCAACACATGTTTAGTTCTTGCTCTATTTCTTACTGTTTGTATAAGATCATCAATGATCTTCCTTTCATCAACTTCTTTTTTTACCATTGGGTAACTAGGCTCATTTTCTTCAACAAGTTGTTCAATTTGTTCCTTTTCCTTTTCTGATACCTCTTCAATGTCTTTGGATCCTTCATTGTTTACATTAATTTCTTCAATTTGCTTTCAAAGAATACCTACATCATCATCGAATCTTCCTTTCTACAAGAAAGATTAGAATCATCAAATAATAGATGAATTAATTCTTTTACAACTAAAGTTATTTTGTTGAATACTCTATGCTTTAGAATTTAAAGAGTATCATAGAAAAATTCCCTCATCACTTTTGGCATCAAATATCCCTAAATTATCTTTTCCATTATGCAACACATAACATTTACAACCAAATAGATGAAAGTATGCAATATTGGGTTTCTTGCCTTTATAAAGCTCATATGGTTTTCTTTTTAATTTTGCTCTAACCATTACCTATTTATTATGTTACATGAGGTGTTGATGGCTTCGGCCCAAAAATACCTAGGTAAATTGTTTTCACACAACATAGTTCTAGCCATTTCTTATGGGGTTCGATTTTTCCTTTCAACTGTACTATTTTGTTGTGGAGTTCTAGGGGTTGAAAAGTTATGATTATAACTATTCTTATCAAAAAGTTGCTCAAAGCATAAATTTTCAAATTATTTGCCATGGTCACTTCTAACATTTGAGATAACATACGCGTTCTCATTTTCAACTCTCTTACACAATGATGTAAAGAGTCTTAAAGCTTCATCTTTATGTGTAGGAAAATAAACCCAAGTAAACCTAATATAGTCATATACAATAAATAATGCATAGCACTTTCCACCTAAACTAGTAATTCTAGTTAGGCCAAAAAGATCAATGTGAAGAAGTTGTAATGCCCTAATGGTAGTTATGTCTTTCTTAGGTTTAAATGAGTTTATCCCAAGTTTTCCTTTAGCACAAGCATTCCAAACTTTGTCATTTCAAATTTTAACTCGGGGAGTCCTACAACTAGGTTAAAGGATGATAGTTTTGAAAGTGTGTTCATACTAGCATGCGTAATTTTCCTATCGCACAACCAAGCATCATCATTCTTTTTAGCCATGAAACAAAAATTATTTGAAAACAAGTCATCCAAATAAGCAACAAAAGTATTTCCTTGCCTATGACCAACAAAATGAATTTTATTTGTTTTAGCATCTATAACTAGGCATATTAATTCTTCAAAACTAACTCTAAAACCTTTATCACATAGTTGACTCACACAACAAATTATGCTAGAGAGCATTACCAAATAAAACATTTCCTATTTTGGAAGAGTTCTTACCAATTATACTTATGCCTTCAATGTGACCTTTAAAGTCATCACCAAAAGTTACATTACCTCCTTTCTTTGGTCTCAACTCCTTAAATGAATCTCTACTATCGGTCATGTGTTTCAAGCATCCACTATCAAAATACCATTTTCCTCCTTGTTGGGTTATGGACATTAGACATGCAACCTCTTCTTTGTAGTTATTGTGTGCCATGAAACAAGGATTTATAATTTCATTGTTCTCCTTATCTTGTGAGTCATTCTAATCACTTCAAGTGACTATCATTGCCTTCGTCTTGTTAAGGAATTTATGCTTGGAATGTCGATGTTTTTACAATCATGGCACATCAAATGATCCCTAGTATGCTCTTCCTTAGGCACATCCCTTCTTTTAGGTATTCTATTTCTAAAGTTATGCTTCATGAACCTATTAAAATTCCTTGCTAACATCGCCATGTCTTCATCACTTTCATTTTCACTCTTTGTACTTTTCTTTTCTTCTTCTACCATGGACTTAAGGGCTATACCCTTTTTCTTAGTATCCTCTCTCTCAAAATCTTTTAAGTCACTTTCTTGTTTCAATGTCATCTCATAGGTTAATGATCCTACTAACTCTTCTAGCTTGAAGTTGTTGAGGTTTCTAGCTTTTCCTATAGTCATTACTTTAAGTCTCCAAGGTTTAAGCAGGCTATAAAGGATTTTCTTTACAAGTTGGTTATTGGAAAAGTCTTTCCTTAAAGCCTTCAAACCCCCAACAATGTTAATAAATCTCTCAAACATCTCATTGATGGCCTCATTTTCTCTCATCCTAAAGAGCTCATAGTCATGAGTAAGCAATCCAATCTTGGATTCCTTAACTTGGTTAGTCCCTTCATAAGTTGACACCAAGGCATTGTGAAAACACCTAGACATTGTGAAAGACACCAATTGTGGCAAGTTTAGAAATCCCACTAAGGTGAATCACTGATCTTGTCAAGGTTATAAATCCCACTAAGGTGAATAATGGCAAAATCCCATTTTGGTTGGCCAAACCAAATATACTAAAATCTTGTATTCTTTTGAAATGAGTTTAGAAAAAATAAGCAATCCTGCTTATTAAAGAAAATATTCTTATTAATTCTCAACTTCAATGTCTCATAATTAAGCCTAAGGGTCTTATTTATAAGATTATAGACCTGCATCCTAATAAAACTCTATTTCAGGTTGTCTGGTATAACTAGAGTAGTTAACAAGCGATTGAAATAAAATAAGTGCTCTATTCCTAAATAGAACATGACAGCCTAATCAAATAATAATCCTTAAAAAAATCCTAATAACAATAAGAAAAGAATCGCAATCTAAATAGAATAAAGAAAATAAAATTTTAAATAAACTAAAATTAGAAAAACTAAATTAAATAAAATAGAATTCTAGATGCTTCTACATCATTCTCCTCGGGTCAGAAAAAGACTCAACTTTGACAAATAGGCCTTAACATACTTCTTATAGATGTCTAGATCTATATATTGTCATGGTCCACACCAACCATTTGAATAATTCATCTGGTGCTTTGAAGGTTGATTTCCATTCATCTCCAAGTCATATTCATATTTGGTGATATCCACTCTTCAAATCGATCTTTGAAAACACCTTGGAACCAACTAGTTGATCAAGCATCTCATCCAATTGAAGAATAGAAAAATGATACTTCATTGTAATATTGTTTATGTCATGGTTGTCCACACAAATCCTCCATAAACCATCTTTCTTTAACAAAGTTGGGCAAGCACAAGGGCTTTTACTTTCACACACAAGACCTTTCTCCAACAACTCCTCGACTTGTCTTGGTACCACCAAAGACTCATGTTGTGTACAATGAATATCAATTTCCTCTATCTCTTTATCATATTAATCATAAATTGGCTTTAACTTTTTCTAATCCATATAATCCTCTTCATCACTTGAGCTACTATAGTTAATTTGTGTAAAATTACATCTTGCAAGTTGCTCTTGTAATTCTTGAACTTGATGATGTAATTCCTCAATTTCAATCTCATGATCATTTATTTGATGATTTTGACATCTAAGCAGCATTTTGTTGGCTAAAATGAGGAATGACTAATATGGCAATAATGATATGGTGATGACGTGGTGATACAAAAAGAGATTATGATATAACTATAAAATAATAAAAGAAATAGAATTACCTAAACAAAGAGAGTAAAAAACCTGCAATGACCAAAACCTGAACTACATAGCGAATAATGATCCTCCCGCTTTGATACCAAACTAACGTCGGGGCAATGTAAAGACACTTAGGTATTGTGAAAGATACCAATCGTGGCGACATTAGAAACCTTACTAAGGTGAATCACTAATCTTGGTAAGGTTAGAAATCCCACTAAAGTGAACAATAGTCAAAATCCCACTTCACTTAACTAAACCAAAGATAATAAAATCTCTTACTATTTTGAAATGAGTCTAGAGAGCAATCTTGCTTATTAAAGAAAATATTCTTTATTAATTCTCAATTTCAATGTCTCATAACTAAGCCTAAGGGTCCTATTTATAGTATTATAGGCTAATGTCCTAATAAAACTCTACTTTAGATTGTCAAGCACAAATAAAGTAGTTAATAAGAGATTTAAATAAAATAGGTGTTCTATTCCTAAATAAAACATGACTAGCCTAATCAAATAACAATCCTTAAAAATTCTAAAAATCTTAATAAAAATAAGAGAATAATCCCAATCTAAATAGAATAAAGAAAATAAAATCCTAAATCTACTAAAATTAGAAAAAAATTAAATGAAATAAAATAGAATTTTAGATGCTCCTGCATCATAAGTGGTCCCTTAAGCAACCTAAATTTGTTTGGCATTTTCACACATCGAGACCTTGCTAAATTTACTAACACCTAGGGGGCAAAGTAGAGTGTTGTATGTTGTACAATTGATTTGAATAAATTTTCTTTCTTGTTTAATTCTATTCATGGCTAGTCTTAATCACTATTCTAGTATCTACTTCCTTATAAGGTACCTAAAGACCTTATAATATGACATTCCAAACCTTTAAGTCCGTAGAATGTATACACATTTTCATACTCTTTTTCCAACAAAGATTGCTTATACCTATTGTTTTTCACCAAGCACGGTTGTCGTAACCTCCGTTATTGATGATTTGATGTGGTTCAACTTTCTGAAAAGCCTATATCCATTCCCTTGGCTCACTAAGTAATTTCTAATCCACTAAAAGGATTCTTGTGTTTTAATGGGATCAAACGATAACCCTTACACTAACTTTTTCACGAGATCAAGTGATAACCTTTACACTTACTTTTTAATGGGATCAGCATTAACCCTTACACTTGCTTCTTAACGAGATCAACCAATAACCATCATACTAACTTTTCAATGTTAAGTTAAAACCTTTATAAATGTGTGTACAAAGGAGTAATAGCAAAGATTTACCTTACAAAGGTTGAATGCTAAAGATTTAAGCTTAAGTGTGCAAAAAGAAGAAATGATTTCACAAATATCAGCTCGAGGATTTTCAAGTGAGTGAGCTTTTATGGCTTTTGAATGCTCGATGGAAGACTAAAATGAAGTCTAAAGAGCCATAAAGATGTAAAAGTTTTCTTTCTAGGGTTTTCAAATTTAGTGTTGGTCTTCTCTTTCTTCAAAATGAGTTGAGGGTGACCTTTTATAGCCTTAAAGATGTTTGGAGTCGTTAGACACAATTTTGAATTAGATCTAGCCGTTGTTGTGCTTATAAGGTCAACTATGGTTTCTTAAAATCCTATATTAGGGCTTCTTTACTCGACTCTTAAGTTCTTCTGGTCACATCCCATTTTCTAAAGGGATCATGATTGGTGTAGGACCTACATAGATATAGCCCACTAGGCGTAAGCAAGCCTTAACTAAAATGCATGGGTTTGTCATCTATCACATTCATTTACATTTCCACTCATAAATAAATAATAATCACCACATCATTATGGAACTTCACAATATAATGTGTGGAGCTTCATTCATTCTTACATTGAATATAAAAGTAAATCAACATCCTTACAACATTATGGAACTTCTCAACAAATGTATATTTTCAATTTTATTTTATATCAATATTCACAATATCTATCATTTGTGGTCTGGCACACATCTCGTACTCATATCATTATGGTCCTTTCACCAAAGTCTTGACATTCTCGTTGGCACCCATTCTAAAGCTTAACACAATATTCACAATCATAAGGCAAATACAGGTATCAATACTTACTTACATAACCCAAAAGGTTATTTTAGTTTAATTTTATGTTATTTTGCTTTAAACTACTTTAACTTTAGTTATTGTTGATTTCTTTTATTGTTTTAGTAAGAAATCTTATGAGAATGGCTTATTTGATGAAAAACCATGTAAGTATGGTGATGACTTCATTCATATATGCTATAGTATTTTGAAGATAACTTGAGCTACAGAAGCATGATTGATGTTATTCTTAAACCACTAGAAATCTAAGAAGAAAGGATAAAAATTTTATGTTTATCACCTTTCCCATTTCTAGTCAGATCATGGTCAAAATAATGTTAGAAGTAGATGTAATGCTGCAATTTTGCACAAGGTACCTTAAAGGAGCCAGAGTCATAGTTCTGAGGATTGCAATGCTATAGCACCATGGTCATTTGCCTTTCTAGTACCAAAAAATAGAGAGCAAAACACCGCAACACTAGCCACCCAGTGCTGTGACACCCTAATGCAAACACAGCCCATACTTGGATCTGAGAGCAGAAAGTCATGGTGCTGAAAAGAGTGGCCCTACGGCCAAGGTGCACCATGCTACAACCCATGAAAGTGACACCGTGGAACCAAGAAAGGTAAGGCTGTAGGGTCGGACAAGATTTGAAAAATAAACTTGTGATGGGATTTTGGAACATATTTAAAGGTCCTTTTTTAAAGGTTTCAAAAAGGAAGACGACAAGCAACTATTTTGGAGAAAAATAGACAAAAACAAAGGAAAAAAGCAAGAGAATTTGAGAAAGAATTGAGATCGAAAAGCTTTAAGTGTTAGTTTCTTTTTTTACTTTTGTGTTTGTCCTATTTTATTTAACTTGGATTAATGGCTAATTTTCTTTGGATAATGTTTATAATAGGCATTACGAGCTAAACTATTTTTCTAGGATTTTAGTGGATTTCAACATGTAATTTGAATATTTGTTTCTCTTTTATTTACTATGAATGGGTATGGCTTTGTTTATTCAAATTTGTTTCTAATCCTTTTGATTGTTTGCCCAACAATTGAATGATTTGTTAATCTGAATGAGACTTGATAGACTAATTTTAGATTAAACTAAAGTTCAAATAGTATATGTTCACGTCACTTAGGTGATCTGATTCGCAAATAAGGTAAATATACTCTTAAATGACATAAATAGCCAAATTTGAACACTAGCTTAATGAACCTTATTTAATTGATTACTATAGACATATAGTAACCCAATTAAGTTAGGTATGTGTACAAGTATCTCAACAAAGACTTGTACATAGATTTGGATTCTAGGCTAACAAAACTACCCATGAATGTAAATATTGAGAGAAATAAATGTCAGATGAAGTGTTGAATGAAGTCATAATCCTAAGTTTCAATCTATTGCCTTTCTTTGGTGCATTATTAGTTTTCTTTAATTAGTTTAGTTTTTTATTGAATTTAGTTTTAATTTATTGTCTACAAAATCGAGTTACTTGAATAAGGTTGATCTATCATAATTGTAGTACTTAGTGAACAATTAGGAGTAAATCATTGTGGGATACGATTCTAGACTTACCGTCTATATTACTTATTTAATATGTATACTTATATGAACTAAATTTACAAGTTTTTGGCACCGTTGCTTGTGATTTGTGTTTCTTATTTATTTTACTAAGACTAAAATTCAATAGATTAATCTTAATTCGAGTTTTTCTTTCTTTGTTTTTCAAGTTTGTTTTATCATTGTATGAGTAGAGCAAAAAGCTTTGAGATTGTATCTTGTGATCTAGAGATTGAGAGAACATTTTGGAGACTTCAAATGAAAAAATCAACAAGGATTTGCTCAAATTAATACAATGGCTAATCAATAAGGTGAGCAACAAAACTAAGAGCAAGTAGTGGAAAACAATCATTGCTTAAGGGACTATGTTGTTCCATTAATACAAAGGCTTCCCTCGAGTGTTCGAAGGCTAGCTATTCAAACTAACAATTTCAAGATTAAGCTAGCCATCATCACCATGATCCAGACTTCTGTTCAATTCGGTGGACATCTAAATGATGATCCAAATGCCCACATCTCAAACCTTTTAGAGATATGTGACACCTTCAAACACAATGAAGTCACAGATGATGTAATCCATTTGAGACTTTTTCCTTTTTCATTAAGTGATAAAGTTAAAGTGTGGCTCAACTTGCTTCCTACTAGCTTCATTATAACGTGTGATGACCTTTCTTAGAAGTTACTTGCCAAATTCTTTCCTCCCACCAAGACAACGAAGATGAGAAATGATATCACATCATTCATGCAACTCGATGCAAAATTGTTGTACGAGGCTTGAGAGAGATACAAGGATCTACTTAGGCATTGCCCTCATCATGGTCATTTAAAGTGGCTTCAATTGCAGACGTTCTACAATGGGTAGAATGGTCAAATTTGAACCACTATTGATTTCACAACAAGAAGTGCTCTCATGGAAAAATCAATTAATAAGGCGTACGACCTGTTGGAAGAGATGACATCGAACAATTATTAATGGCCATCAGAGCAATCATTGCATAGGAGAGTAGCTAGAATTTATGAGATGGTTGCCATTTTGACATGAACAGCAAAACCCTAAACCATCTATGGAGAAGTTACTTGTGCAGTATATGACCAAGACCAACTCCTTCATTCATAGTTAAGTATCCTCGTTGAGGAATCTTGAGACTCAAGTTGGACAGCTTGCCAACACTATCAACAACAAGCTTCAAGGTACTTTACCTAGTGACACAAAAGTTAATCCTAGGAGGGAAGGTAAGGAATAATGCAATGCTTTTACTCTTAAGAGTGGAAAAAAGTTTGGATTTAGTAGTAAGCAGACTAAACATCAAGATAAGTCAATTCAGAATGGGATAGTGGTTGAGAATGCTGATAAGCTAGTGCAAATGAAGGATACAAAGGCAAACCCACCACCACCATCTTTTCCTTAGCACTTTTAGAAACAAATCTTAATCATAAATTCTAGAAGTTCTTAGAAGTATTTAAAAAGCTTCACCTCAACATTCCTTTTTCTGAAGCTTTGGAAAACATGCCAAGCCAAGTGAAGTTTTTAAAAGACATCTTGACTAAGAAAAGGAAAATAAAAAAGTTTAAGACAATTGCACTTAATGAGGAGTGCAATGCTATAATCTAGAATAAGGTTCTACCAAAGCTTAAGGATCCAAGGAGTTTTTCTACTCCTTGCACTATTGGTAGTTTTAAAATTTCTAAAGGTTTATGTGATTTGGGTGCTAATGTTTCAATAATGCCTTTGTATTTTCCTAAACCCTAAACTTTAATTTAAGGAGATTCAGCCTACTACAGTTAGCTTGCAGTTAGTAAATAGAACTATCAAGTACTTTGTAGGGATTATAAAGTATGTGTTGATTAAAATTGGGCATCACCACATTCTGGGTGACTTCATTGTGCTTAAGATGGAAGAGAATGTGGAAATTCTTCTAATCTTGGGATGACCATTCTAGGCTAATGTAGGTGCAATCATTGATGTAAAGGAAGGAAAATAACATTTAAAGTTGGAGAGGAGGTAGTTGAGTTTAATATTTTCAATGCAATTAAGCATTATACCTCTACAGTAGCTGTTGTCGAGTGGATTTAGTTCATGAGGGTGAGGGCAAGCCTATTTCTCCACCTACAAGTGGCAAGCACTAACCTTTGAGTTAAAGCCAACACCTATACATATTAGGACCAAGCAATTGCATGAAAAGCATCTTCCACCACCTCCTACTTGTCTTGATTTTGAGGATGGACAACAAGTAGTACTCTCTAGTTCAGGTCCCCATCTTTTACCATGGCAACTTCAACCATATTATTGGAAAACCTTTAAAGTGGTAAAGGTTTTATCTTATGGTCATATTATGATTTTTAGTATGCTTACTGGAACATTCAAGGTTAATAAACAAAGTCTAAAGCCTTACTCTGTGGATGAAAAAGTGACAAAAGGGGTGCCATAGTCGCTAGTAACTATAAAGAAGCACTTCTTGGGACGTAACCCAAGTTTTTGAAACTCTTAGTTTTTCTATTTGAAGTTATTTCTTTTTTAAATTTTCCTATTAGTTTATTTTTGTTCTTTTTTTGTCACCCTAACGAATACTTCCAACAACTGTGGATATAATGAGAATGAAGAGAAAGATTAAAGGATCTACACTACCTAGGGGAGTACTCTTGAATTTTCTTCTTTACCTTTTAACATTGAGGACAATGTTAATTTTAAGTTTAGGGGAATTTTCAGTTTTAAGTTTTGTTTTCTTTGTTGTGCATTTATGGTTTTAGCTTTTAAGTTTAGTTAAGTTATTTATCATTTAATTTGTTGCATGTTTTAAGAACTTGAGCTAGCTTTAATTGTGTCAATTTCTTTTAATTTACCTATCCAATGATGAGAACTTAGTTTTATTCTTATTTTGATTCTTTCAAACATGTGAATATTGTTTGAGGATTATGTAAATTCCTGTACTCAACTTCATGTTTAGGATGAGATTTCTACAATTTGAGCACCATGTCTTTTGCTTAGATTCATTGTACATATCTAGAGAAAGTTTACAAGAATGTGAAACTTTGAATTATGTCTTACATTCTAGAATTTGTTTGATTCTCTCTCAAGGTGAAATCCTAGGCTATACATAGTTATGGAGGTGATTTAGGTCATCTTTGTATTGTTTGAGCCTTTCGAGCCAACCTTGCTATATATTTATCCTTAGAATTCTCATTTAAGCCTAATGTAACCTTTCTTTGTTTAAACACTTAATTATTAACCTAAACCCTTAAATAAAATATTCAACTTTTGCATCCCTCACTCCTAGTGCATAAGTCAATTTAGAAACTATAATGAGCAATATAGTAAGAAAGGTAGTAAAGATGAAAAGTGATTAAAGATCAAAAGTATGATTGTATTCATCTCACCACCCAATAACAAGAAATACATTTTGGGGTGTGATATTAAGAAAAAGAAAAAAAAGAAAAATGGAAGAAAAAGAATGAAACGTTGAACAGAAGAAAATTGTCATGAAAAAGGAGTGCACTTGATGAAGGAAAATAAAGCTCTAAATAGATCCTAGAATGACTATATGCTTAGGGTGATTTGAGCTATAAAAAATATCCTTTATCCTACCTTAACCCTAGCCATACATTGCAAGCTTGATAAAGACACTTATTAATCCTTAATTTAGTATTAGTCTACATTAATGGAGAGAAAGATGAAAAGCAAACCTATGAAACTTTAGTACTAATTTGAAATTTGCATGCACATAAACTTATCCAGATTGTATGATGTTCTAGGTCAAAAGATTGAACACACATATGGAAATCCACTTGATGGCGACCTTGCATTTGAATTGAAACATGAACTCGAATAATATTTATGTGTTGCTTAGAGTTGAGATTGTGGATTAACTTATGAGGATATTAAAGGTGATTGTGGAGTTGGCGTAATTGATTTCTAGTTAAGGTGCTTTCTTTATTTTTGTTTTTGTATTTTAGTTTATATTTTTCTCGAGGATTAGCAAAATCTTAAGTTTAGGGGTATGATAACTTTATTATATAGTTATTTTGACACATTTTGGAGACTTAAATAACTAGGTTTTGGAGATTTTAGGTCTAGATTTTAATATTTTAAGTATTTTTCTTAGTTAAGTTTGATTACATGTTGATTAGTTTAATTTAAGTTATTTTGGTTTAATTTTATGTTATTTTGCTTTAAATTACTTTAAGTTTAGTTATTTTTCAATTCTTTTATTGTTTTTGTAGGAAATCTTATGAGAAAGGCTTACTTGATGAAACACCATGCAAGTATGGTGATGACTTCATTTGGACATACTATAGTTCTACACAAGGTACCTTAACGGAGTCAACGCCATAACCCTGAGGATTCCAAGGCTATGACACCATGGTCATCTACCTTGCCCATACAAGAAATAAAGAGCAAAGCACCATGGCACCAACCACCTAGCACAGTGGCATCCTGATGCAAAAATAGCCCATACTTGGACCCAAGAGCGAAAGGCCATGATGTTGAGAAAGTGGCATCGTGATGCCACAAGGCCAAGGTACACCATACTATAACCCATAAGCACAGTGCCACGATGCCAAGGAAGGTATAGCTAAGGTGCCAGATGAGATTTCAAATAAAAAACATGTGACAAGAATTTGGAAATTTGGGATTTTAGAGCCTATTTAAAAGACCTTTTATAGAGGTTTCAAAAGAGAGAATGACAAGCAACTATTCTAGAGAAAAAGAGCCAAAAACAAAGTAAGAAAGCAAGAGAATTTGAGAAAAAATTGACATTGAAAAGCTTCAACTATTAGTTGCTCTTTCTACTTTTGTGTTTCTCTTATTTTCTTTGACTTGGATTAAAGGTCAATTTTCTTTGGATAATGTTTTTAATAGATATTACATGTAATTTGAATATTTGTTTCTCTTTTATCTACTATGAATGGGTATGGTTTTGTTTATTCAAATTTATTCATAATGCTTTTAATTGTCTAGCCAACAATTGAATGACTTGTTAATTTGGTTGAGACTCAATAGAGTAATTTTACATTAGACTAAACATTAAATAGTGTATATTCATGTCACTTAGGTGATTTGATTCACAATTAAGATAGACATATGCCTAAATGCCATATATAGCCAAATTAGAATACTAGTTTAATGAACCTTATTTAATTGATTACTATAGACACATAGTGACCCAATTAAATTAGGTATTTATGCAAGCATCTCGACAGATTCTTGTACATAAGTTTGGATTTTAGGTTAGCAAAACTACCCATGAATGTAAATATTGAGAGAAACAAATGTTAGATGAAGTGTTGAATGAACCCATAATCCCTAGGTTTTAATCCATTGCCCTTTTCTAGTGAATTTTTAACTTTTGTTAATTAGTTTACTTTCTTATTGAATTTAGATTTAATTTATTGCCTACAAAAATGAGTTTCTTGAATAAAATTAATCTGTCATAATTTTAGTACTTAGTGAACAATTAGGAGCAAATCTCTGTGGAATACAATTTTGGACTTATTGCCTATATTATTTATTCGATATGTGTACTTGTGTACACTAAATCTACAACATAGGAAGCATAAGAAGTATGTTAAGTTGTTATATGTAATGAATGTTATGAATAAACAGCATATTGATAACTCTATGATATAGAGTTATTTGAGATTAATTTTGATAATAAATTAGTGTAGTTCTTGTAGTAATGCATAGAAATTAGTAGGTTTTATTAAATTATTTTAAATTAGGTGAGTCAATCTAAACATGGTTAATTTTATACTTACTTTGGTGTTAATGTGGTTAAGATAGGTTGTTATTGATTTATTTATGCTTTTGTAGGTATTTGACGAAAGAAAAATTTTGATGAAAGAGAGAGAGCAATTTTGAGGTGTAGACTTATATAGCATATGTTTTGGTATTTTGGTCATAACTTTTCCTACAGAGCTCCAAATAAATCGATTCTTAAACCATTGGAATAAGAAAAAAATTAACAACTTTTATGTTTATCACTTTACCCAGTTCAGCCTAGAAGATGGTCAAAAATCTTATTGAAGTTGATGCACTATGGCAGTCCTAGAGCAATTACGATTTTTGTTAATTAATTGGACTAGGCTGCAACTCACATAGTCTGATGAGGAAATTCCAGCTGAAATTGACTTCTTTCCTCACCCAACTTGGCCTAACTTCAAAGTCTATAAAAACAACCTTTTAAAGGACTTTAAAAGAGGAAGAAAAAAAAAGAACGAAGAAACACCATATTGAGAGCTGGGAATCAAACCACAGAGCCATTGAAGCTGAGAAGAATTTGAAGGATTCAAGGAGATTTGGAGATCAAGAATACAACTCTTGAGTTTTTCTATCTTTCCTTTTATTCTTTTATTTTCTTGGTTTTGTTTTTAATGTTTAAATTTTATTCGATGATGATGTGTGACTTGATGGGGAACTAAGTTTTTAATCTAAGATTATGATTGAATTCACTATGTATTTTTATCTCTCTTTTACTTATGTTTGATAGATTTAGGTTGTTTATTTATTCTATTTTTAATGCTTCTAATTGCCTGATCAATAATTAAATTGAATTGGCAACCTAGTTAAACCTTAACGAAGGAGATTTAGGTAAACCTTGAATAGAATAGAGTATGATTGAATGCACTTAGTCGATTAGGTGGTTTGACTTGCATATAGGGTAGATAAACACCTATAAGCCATACGTAGCTAAAATTAAAGCACAAACTTAATGAATCTTTCTTCAGTATAATTTGCACAGACATACAATAAGTTAATTGGGAAAGATATTTTTATATGAAACTCGACAGAGACTTGTATATAATTTAGGACTCTAGGTTAGCAACTTGATCCATTAAACTAATTTAAGAGAGAGAGACAATATTCAGAAGAAGTATCAAGGGATATCATAATCTTAGGTCTGGTAGTCATTCACATTTGATGAAGTAAATTTGCATAGATTTTAGATTACTATTAGTTCTTGTTATTAGTTTATTAGTTTCAAATCTTTCATTTCAATTGACTAGATAAAATTAAGGTGTGTTAATTTTAGTAGTTAATAATAAAGATTAATTCAATTCTTTGTAGGATAGATACTCTACTCATTTCTATATTATCTTTGCGATACATGCACTTGTGTGAGTAGAAAATTGAATAACAAGTTTTTGGCTCCGTTACTGGAGAGTTGATTTTTAATTCTTTCCCGTTAATATTAATACCAAGCATTTTTAATTTTAATTTAGACTTTTCTTTAATTTTTCAAGTACTTTTGGTCGTTGTTTGCAAAGAGCCCGAAATTTGAAAATTGTTCCTTTTGATCCAGAAATAAAAAAAACTTTTCTAAGACTTCATAGGAAAAATAACAAAGTTTCTACTCTAAGTAAAGCAATGGCGGATCAACAAGATGAAGAGGCCAAGCCTTTGAGGGATTATGCTATCACAAAAGTACAAAATCTCCACTCTAGTATCCAAAGCCTCCTATTCAAGCCAACAACTTTAAAATTAAACCATCAATCATCCAGAAAATTCAGACTGTTATTCAGTTTGGGGGTTTGCCTAATGATGATCCAAATGCTTATATTGTAAATTTCTTGGGAATCTACGATACATTCAAGACTAATGGTGTTACTGATGATGCCATAAGATTGAGGCTTTTCCTTTTTTCATGGAGAGATAAAGCAAAGAGTTGGTTAAATTCGCTTTCTGCTGGTTCTATTAATACTTGGGATGATTTGGCTAAAAAATTCTTAACAAAATATTTTCCACCTACAAAGTTAGCAAAGATGCGAAATGATATAACTTCTTTCATGCAATTCGATTCTGAATCACTATAAAGGCTTGGGAGAGGTATAAGGATTTGATGAGAAGATGTCCTTACCATGGATTACCTGAGTGGCTACAAGTTCAGACTTTTTATAATGGTTTGTTGGGACCTTTTAAAGCTATCATTGATGTTGCTACTAGAGGTGCACTCATGTGTAAATCCATTAATGACGCTTATGATTTGCTTGAAAAGATAGCCTTTAATAATTATCAATGGCCATCTGAAAGATTGGATACAAGAAAAATTGTTGGAATTCATGAATTAGATGTGATGAACGTTGTTTATACACAATTGGCCTCTCTCGCAAAGAAAATAGATAAACTGAGTATTAATGATGTTCAGAACTCCTTTATGGCATGTGAATTTTGTGGGGGAGGACATTACAATGACAATTGTGCCATCTATTTTGAGTCTTGTCAATTTGTTGGAAATAGGCAACAGAACAATCCTTATTCCAACACTCATAATCCCAGTTGGAGGAATCATCCTAATTTTTCATGGAATAAAAACCAAGGGTCTTCATTAACGGTTAAGTCCAACTTTCCTCCTATATTTCCATCTAGAGCCCCTATGCTAGAGAAAAAGCCTTCAATGGAGGATATGTT
>NW_018397258.1:9902967-9904871 GCF_002168275.2 Theobroma umbraticum | reverse complement strand
ATCATTGAATAAAGTTTAAACAATAAAAACAAACTAAGAAAATAAAAGAATAATCAAAACGATAAAACTCAAGAATTATAATCTTGATCTTCCAAATCTTCTTGAATCTTTTAAAATCCTCTCAACTTCAATGACTTTGTGGCTTGACTCTCAGTTGTTAATCTGGTATTTTCTTCCACTCCCTTTTAAGTCCTCCGAAGGGTTGTTTTAATAGGCTTAGAAGTTAGACCAAGTTGGGTGAAGAAACAATTCAATTTGAGCTAGGATTTCCTCATCAAACTATGTGAGTTGCAGCTGTTCCTAATTAATTAACAGAAATCATAATTGCTCCAGGACTACTGCAGGATGTCATATTTGACAAGATTGTTGACCATATTCCAAACTGAACTGGGTGAAGTAATAAATATGAAAGTTGTAGATTTCTCTCTTATCTTCCAATGGTCAAGAATCTCTTCATTTGGATCTCTGTAGAGAGAGTTATGGCCAAAATATGGAAACATATGCAATGGAAGTCTGCACCTTAAAATTGCTTTCCTTTTTTCGCTAAAATTCTTTTTTCATCAAATACCTAAAAAAGCATAAATAAATCAACAACAACCTCTCTTAACTACATTAACACCAAATTAAGCATAAAATTAAGCATGATTAGATTGACTCACCTAAACTAAGTAATTTAAAATAATTAAATGAAACCTACTAATTTCTATGCATTACTACAAAAACTAAGCTAAATTATTATAAAAATTAAGCCTAAATAACTCTATATTATAGAGTTATTATACCCCGAAACTTAATATTTTGCTAGTCCCTAAGCAAAACATAAAAAAGAAACTAACTTACGAAAATCAAATTCAGTTAAAGAAAGCTAAAATAAATATAGTTACTATTACTACTACTGCCGCTGCTACTACTATTACTACTACCACTACTACTACTACTACTACTACTACTAGTACTATTACTACTGCTATTAGAGATGGGGTAGTGGGTTTTTTTTTTTATTCTTTTTACATATACTTGTAAAAATAAAAGAAAGTGTTAATAATTTAATAATTAAATAAAAAAATGTGAGTTATAGTGCTTGGGTTGCCTCCCAATAAGTGCTTCTTTATAGTCACTAGCTTGACTATGGTACCCTATTCTACACTACTTTATATGGCTCGAGATTTTCTTTATTGACCTGGACTACTCTGATTAGTCCACTATAAATCTCAATAACATCATAAGGATGAATTTTTACCACCTTAAACTTGTTCCCCTAATATGGTCTAAGATTCGATGGCAAAAGATGGAGTTGTGAATCAGACAAAACTACTCGTTGTCCAACCACAAAATCAAGATAGCTAGAAAATGGTGGTGGTTTTGTCTCAAGAGTTAGCACCTGTGCTGTTGAACGTGGTGGAACATGCTTACCTTTACCTTCATTGACTAAATCCACTTTATAGCAACCATTTGTATAGGGATATTGAGTTGCATTGAACAAATTAAATACCACTTCCTCTTCTCAAACTTTGAAAGTTATTTTGCCATTTTTCACATCAATAATTGCCCCAGGTATAGTTAAGAATGGTCTTCCCAAAATAAGAGGAATTTCAACATCATTGTCAATCTCAAGCACAATGAAGTCAACTGGAATGTATAAATGCCCAACTTTAAGTAGAACATCCTCTATAATCACAACTGGGTGCCTGATTGTTCTATCTGCCAATTGCAACGTAATTGTAGTGGCTTGTATCTCTTGAAATCCAAGTTTTTTGGCAATAGATGAAGGCATTATTGAAACATTACTACCCAGATTACACAAAGCTTTAGAAATTTTAAAACTACCAGTAGTGCAATGAATAGAAAAACTTCCTGAATCTTTAAGCTTTGGTGGAAGTTTATTTTGGATTAGAGCATTGCAC
>NW_018397258.1:9871101-9902867 GCF_002168275.2 Theobroma umbraticum | reverse complement strand
ACCAATTAGATTGAATTGAAAACCTAAGTTAAACCTTGACAAAGGAGATTTAGGCAGACCTTGAATAAAATAGCATATGATCAAATACACTTAGTTGATTAGGTGATTTGATTTGCATATAAGGTAGACATACACTTATAAGCCATGCATAGCTAGGATTAGAGCACAAACTTAGTGAATCTTTCTTCAATTTAATTTGTATAGACATATAATAAATTTATTAAGGTATTTTTATGAAAAACTAGACAAAGACTTATAAATAATTTAGAACTCTAGGTTAGCAACTTAATCCATTAAACTAAGTTAAGAGATAGAGAGATAATAATCAAATGAAGTATTGAGAGATATTACAATCTTATGTCTAGTAGTTGATTGAAGTTTCAGTTTAGTAGTTTTAATTTTTCTTTTTAATAATTTTAAAATTTGATTATTTGAATAAAATTAGGGTGTGTTAATTTTAGTGGTTAATAGTAAGGATTAAAACAATTCTCTATGAGAACGATAATCTATTCATTACTATATTACTTGTTAACAATATGTGCACTTGCGTAAGAAATCACCAATAAGTTTTTGGCATTGTTGCCCGGGAATTTGTTTTTAATTCTTTCTTGTTAATATTAATACCAAGCATTCCTTATCTTACTTCAAACTTTTTTTTTATTTTTAGATACTTTTGATTGAGGTGATGAACTATCAGTGGCCATTACGAATCAATGTAATTTGATGGAAGCTTCGATAGGCAGCAAAATAAGTCATACTCCAACAATTACAACTCAAAATGGAATCATGAAAATTTTTCATGGAGTAATGATTGTGGTCCTACATATTCATCACAGCCTATTTTTCATAATGGTTTTCAATCACAAGTTGGAGCTCCTATGCTAGAGAACAAGCCTTCAACAGTGGATATGTTCATGCAATTCATGACAAAGACTGATGCCTTCATAACAAAGATTGATGCCTTCATGACAAAGATAGATGCCTTCATGACATGGACTAGTGCCATCATCGAAAGTCAAGCAAAATCAATCCAAAAACTTGAGATAGAAGTGGGTCAACTAGTTAGTGCCATCAATAATAGACTTGAAGATGATGGAGATAAAGTAGATCAAGGAAATACTTCCAACAATCAAGTTCAAGATGAAGAAATTAAGCAGGAAAAGGAAATATCTACATCACCACAAGTCAAGCCATATGTGCCTCCCATTCTTTTTCTAGATACAGTTGATGAGTTACTTGAGGTTATAGTAAAAGCACATTATTCAAAAAGAACTCAATTTGAGAAGTTGGATAAAAGTCAACCTATTCCACCACCTTACGTTAAGCAAGCATTAAATCTTGAGTTAAAGGTACTACAACCTCATCTTATGAGGAGGCTACTTTCACACCTCAAGCTTTTTCCATGCAAACTCAATCCTCAACTAAAGTCAAGCTATTAACTATAAAAAAACGCTTTTTGGGAGACAACTCAAGCACTTTAACTTACTTTATTTTATTTTATTTAATTATTAAATTATTAACACTCTTTTTTTATTTGTACAGGTACATTTCAAAAAAAATTCAAAAAAATTCAAAAATAAATTTTTTTAAAAAAATGAACAAAAAAAGAGAGGGGGTGGTAAGCTGCAACTTCCCAGTAATAAAATAACATGAGCCGCAGCTCACTACGCTTGAAGCCGAGCTCCAATAAAAAAAAAAGAGCCACATGGGGTAGGCTGTGGCCCCCTTGAAGTGGGCTGCCAACAATTGGCAACCCACTACCCTCCATTGGGTTGCCAACATTGGGCAGTCCACTAACCAAACCCAATTCCTTTTTCGTTTTTTTTTTTTTTACTTTTGGACTACCCACTACCTATTAGCCCACTTACGCATTTACCCACTACCTATTACCCATTTACCCAATACCCCATCACCCTTCCCCACCCCCTCACCAAAATTGTTGCTAGCCCATTATCCAAAAAAAATCCTTTTCTTTATTTAATTTGTTTTTAGCTATTTTATTTATTTATTTATTTATTTCTACATTAATCTTTATTTATATTTTTAGTAAAAAATTTTTTTTCCTACAAGTGACAATGAAGATGATAAGGACAAGGAGGAGGATTAGAGCTTCTTCAAGATTCATCCAAACATCGGGAGAGTATTCTTTACTTTTTCTTTCTTTTTTTCTAACATTGAGGACAATGTTTAGTTTAATTTCGGAGGGGGGTGAATTATTTTTTTGGTAATGAATACTTTGTGAAAGTTTTAGATCTAATTTTATTTGCATGCATATTTATTTAGGATTAGTTGATAAAAGAATTTATTTCTTGTTTGAACCGTAGGAATCTAGAAGTAAAGTTATGCCAATTTTTTCAATGATTTTGTTTTATCCAATGATAATAACTAGTTGTCATGAATTTTTAACGTTTGGTTAATAAGGTTTTTGTTTGGATTCATGCTAAATGCTTTTGTTAAGTATCATTGTTAGGATGTGATTTCCACAATTTTGAGCATTATATCTTTTACTTTGAATTATTATGAATATATAGAGAAGGTTTATATTAATGTAAATTTTAGATTATTTCATAAATTCTAAAATTTGATTAATTTTCTCTCGAGACAAAATCCTAGGCAATCCTTAGTTAGGGGCATGATTTAAGCCATCTTTGAACCGTTTGAGCCTAAAAAGCCTACCTTATTAAATTTTTATTCCTAGAATACCTCTTTTGAGCATAATTTCCTATTTTTTTGTTTAACTACATAATAATTGAGCTTAGCTTTAAAACTAATTTTTCAATTTTGCAACCCTCACTCCTAAGCATGTACATTGTTTTAGGAAATATAAATTGAGCTAAATGTTGAAAAAAGGTTGAAAGGTGATGTTGATGAAAAAAAAAAGTTCAAAATATGAAAAATAACCCCACTGCCTACAATATAAGGAGAATAAGTTTAGGGGTGTGAAATTGAGAAAAAAAATGTGTTGAATGAAAGAAAAGTTCAAATGTCGAAGAAAAGGTGTACTTGGAGAAGGAGAATAGAGCTCTATATATAGGTCCTAGAATAATTATGTGCTTACGGTGATTTGAGCCACATTAATATCTTTTATCATACCTTGACCCTAGTCATACATTATAAGCTTTATAAAGTCCTGTTGATCCCTAGCTTTGTATTGATCTAGACTAGTGGAAAGAGAGATAAAAAGTATACCCATGAAAATCTAGAACTAATTTGAAATTTTTGTTCGTATAAACTCATCTGGATGTCGTGATATTCTTGGTAAAAGGTTACACACACACACGAAAATCCATTCAAGAATGTGCTTGCGTTAGAATTGAAACATGAATTTAAATGATGCCTATTTCTTTCCTTAGGTTAATGATTGATGGACATACTTTTGAGGAAATTATAAGGAAAATCATTGAGTTGATGCACTTTATCTCTAGTAGTATTAGTAATAGTAGTAGTAGTAGTAGTAGTAGTAGTAATGATATTTATTTTAGTTTTCTTTAACTGAATTTGATTTTTGTACGTTAGTTTCTTTTCTATGTTTTGCTCGAGGACTAGCAAAATGTTAAGTTTGGGTATGATGACTCTATGATATAGAGTTATTTGAACTTAATTTTGATAATAAATTAACGTAGTTCTTGTAGTAATGCATAGAAATTAGTAAGTTTTATTTAATTATTTTAAATTAGGTGAGTCAATCTAATCATGGTTAATTTTATGCTTAATTTGGTGTAAATGTGGTTAAGATAGGTTGTTATTGATTTTATTTGTGCTTTTGTAGGTGTTTGATGAAAGAAGAATTTTAATGTAAGAAGGAGAGCAGTTTTGAGGTATAAACTTGCACTGCATATGTTTCAGTATTTTGGCCATAACTTTCTCTATAGAGTTCCCAATAAAGCGATTCTTGGACAACTGGAAAAATAAGAGAAAATGTACAACTTTCATGTTTACACTTAGTTTGGCCTGGAAGATGGTCAAATGTCTTGTCGAAGTTGATGCACTATTGCAATCTTAAAGCAATTACGATTTCTGTTAATTAATTGGATAAGGCTGCGACTCACATAATCTGATGAGGAAATCCCAGCTAAAATTGACTTCTGTCTTCACCCAACTTGGTCTAACTTTAAAGCCTATAAAAACAACCTTTCGAAGGACTTGAAAAAAAAAGAAAAAAAAGAACAAAGAAATACCAAATTAAAAGCTGAGAGTCAAGCCACAAAGTCAGTGAAGCTAAGAAGAATTTGAAAGATTCAAGGAGGTTTGGAGATCAAGAATATAACTCTTGAGTTTTCTATCTTTTCTTTTATTCTCTTATTTTCTTGGTTTTGTTTTAATGTTTAAATTTTATTTGATGATGATGCGTGACTTGATAGCGAACTAAGTTTTTTATCTAAGATTATGATTGAACTCAATATGTAGTCTGAATGATTTATCTCTCTTTTACTCATGTTTGATAGATTTAGGTTGTTTATTTTATTCTATTTTTAATGCTTCTAATTGTCTGATCACCAATTAGATTGAATTGGAAACCTAGGTTAAACCTTGACGAAGGAGATTTAGATAGACCTTGAATAAAATAGTGTATGATCGAATGCACTTAGTTGATTAGGTGACTTGATTTGCATATAAGGTAGATATGCACCTATAAGCCATACATAGCCAAAATTAGAGCACAAACTGAATGAATCTTTCTTCAATATAATTTGTATAGACATATAATAAATTAATTGAGAGAAATAGAAACTTGTAAATAATTTAAGACGCTAGGTTAGCAACTTGATCTATTAAACTAAGTTAAAAGAGAGAGACAATATTCAGATGAAATATCGAGAGATATCATAATCTTAGGTCAGGTAGTCATTCACATTTAATAAAGTAAATTTGCATAGATTTTAGATTAGTTTTAGTTCTAGTTATTAGTTTATTAGTTTCAAATCTTCCTTTTCAATTGTTTAGATAAAATTAAAGTGTATTAATTTTAGTAGTTAATAATAAAGATTAATTCAATTTTTTGTGAGATCGACACTCGACTCATCTCTGTATTATCTTTACGATACGTGCACTTGCATGAGTAGAAAATTGAACAACATATATGTATTGATGAGTAAAAGGCTTCTTTAATCATATTGGGCCATACCCATATAGGTCTTTGTGTCATCCATCTCTCCAAAAATGGGATGTGACATATTTTGTATATGTTGGTATTGATATACATTAAGTTATAGCCATAGGTTTAGGCACATGATGAGCATTTGTAGTCTGATTACATCATATGCATGGGTCGAGCACATGGAATGTTCATGGAAATGTTAATGTCGAATACTTGATTAAGATTCATGCCATGGTATACATATATATATATATACATTTATATATACATGTATATTTAAATATTATCTTGTGGTTATGGTAATATCTCCAAGGTTTTATGAGGCTTGCTTAGGTCTAGTAGACATTGGTCTACTTAGGCCTTTGCATCGGTCATGGCCCGCAATTGGTTTGTGAAAGGGGGGTTGACAATGGAGGATGGTGGAGGGGTCGGATTAGGGGCAAAATGCTACTCAACAGCATTAACGGGTGGGGGGAAAGAGAGAAAATAGAGAAATAAGGTGCATGCCAAAAAAAACAGGGCCCAATCGGGCTTCTTATATTCCAAATCACAGACAAAAATTTCATTCATAATTAAAAAACCCTACATGAACATTACCGATGAAAAATTCTATCGGTAATGAGGTTGGTAACTTTACCAAGAAACCAATTGAATATTTCATCAATATATTTCATCAAAGTCACCACTACTAGTGGATGTTGTTGGTCGATATTCTTCGCGCTTCACTATTCATTGCATGTAAAGCAATTACCAATGAAGTTAATTTCATCGGTAAATTTCCCTGGAGTCACCATTATCGAAGAATACGTTTGGTTGGTATTCTTCACTTTTCGCTATTCCTCTTGCGCAAAAAATTTACCGATCAATTCCTGGCAGAATTAACTCTATTGGCAACTTTCGTCGATAAAGTCCACCTCATCTTTTGATCTGTGTTTCATCGGTAATTTCTACTAGTTCCATCAGTAAAGACTTCAATTTTTTTTTTTGTAGTGGAAAAACAAAAAAGGACTCAGCTTACTTAGAATGTAAACAACCTAATAGAGAAAAATCACTACTCTCTTCCTTGCTTGCTTTAGATTTTTTGGATAGATTTTTTGAACACTGGCCAGCCGCTTTCAGGTTTTGGATGTTTGCTTGCTTGCTTGTTTGTTTTAAAGTGAGACCAAAAGGTGATTTTACGGTGAGATTGCTTTTTTGTCTTAAATATATTAACACATGGAATAATTTGAAATAAAGTATCAAAAAGCAACGCAGGCACAAATTTGTGAAAAATAAGCAAAAACATGGTTATCCAATGCCCGGTTTTGGCAGCTTTTCCATCAGGAATCAAGTTAAGAACTAAAAGCACCATGAAATTTGAAATTGAACATGTTCTAATTAATACCTGTTTTACTGTATAGATTATTCATGAGGGACTGGAACGATCTTCCATTGTTGTTATTGCCATGGGTGCTTTCTTTGAAGCAACCAATGCGCTGTTGCACCTCCACCTCACAATAAAAGCAGCTCATTCTCCTTTATAGGAATTCTCAAGGCTCTTTCCAATGCAGAAACTCTGTGCTCCACAAGAAGAAAAATGAAAAAAAAAATGAAAGGGTATTTTTATCCAGCTTACAAACATAGAAGAAACAGAAATATTGTTCATATATAGCGAAGCTAGGCGTACTTGCATTCATCACCATGGCCAGTATATCAATTTCGTTTTGCTAAATTTAGTTGTTTTCTTTTTATCTTAAGAATTAAATGGTTTGAATAAGACATACACTTTATTTCTTTTAACAAATTTCCAACAATCATGTAATCTAAATCAAATCATATAATCTGAATTGAGCAAATGATTTTGGTGTTTTAATCATATTCTAACATCCGTTAATGAAAATTTGAATTTTGAAATAAACTGTCCATTTTTAATAATAATAGATCTAAAATGAATTAATGCAATAGTATTTTACCTCTTTTTTCTTTTTGGTTAATGTACTTAGTTATGAATATACAAGATACACTGGAATATTTAACTCATTAATTGATACATGAACTCTTTTAAAAAAGTAAAATTTGAATGTCCCTTTCCTCAAATATATGTAAAAATATATATACAAGGTTACAGCAATGAACCTAATATAATCACAAAAAGACAATTAGAAGGAAAGAGGAAAGAAGCACGGTTTGCTACAGATTCCGCAATGCTCTACAAAGTAGTTCAGTTTTTGTGTCTAACCCCAATTCAGACCTACAGGTGAGCTCTTCTGCATCTGCTTCAAATATATAAATGTGCTGCGTCAAACAACCAACAAAGCAACAAAATTTTCCTTGTCATCTTTGGTTTCATGGAAAACTGGACATTGAATTCCAGACATCAGAAGTAGAATACTGACCAAACAGGACTGCTTCATGCCATAGGTTTAACATATTGAAATGTACTCAGGGCATTGCAGAGACTCTACCAATAAGTCATTCAGATGGTCTATTTAAACTTGAATGCTCACTCTCCATGGATATAAGACACGCCAGCCTATCATAAACCTGTTATCAAATTTGAAAAGTCAAATTATCCTTTTCCAGGAAAAGTTTATACTTGGAAGTGTACACTACTGCATCACATACCTCCGAAAGCTGCTTACTATTGTTCTGATTCTCTTCGGCATCTTGTTTACTTCTTGATGATGAGTCATACCTAGATGGCATGTCAGACACCAAGTTAGTTAAAGACAGATACACTTGGTTCTAAAGAGAAAATAATGTATAAGACTCAAATTTAGAATTACATGACGATAAATTTGGTCAAAATTGTATCTATATTTTTTTCCAAGCAAATGACACTACACAAGGCTTTCTTACTTACCAATCTCGTGGAATGCCAGCTTCATCTCGAGCTGAATAATTAAAAGGCCCTTTCAACTCCAAATTATACTCTTGTAATAACTCTACATGGTTTCACAAAGAAGTTCTACATAAGAAATTGCACAACTTGAATGGAATTTTTTATTCTAGGCAGAACATAACCTGCCTTGAAGTGACACAATGCTACTGACCTTTAAATGTTGAGCATGGAGCACGATTCATTTTACGACAGATTGAGATAAACCAGAACATACCAACAGCTACATGTGCAATTTCCTCTTCAGCAATCCTAGCTACAATGCTAGATGTCCTGTGATCCCCAAAGCCAACCATTTTTTGCACCAAGCGTGGCCCAGCATCAAGACCCCTAGCCTCCTACATCCATAAATACAAGTGTGTAAATTTTTAAACCAAGTTAAAACAAAACAAATTTGCATCTGTATGCAGATACAAATATCAAGTTATGTTTTAGGAAAGATCTAAGGATTAACTGCAGCTTTTACTCTTTCCTCCAAATATTAAATAAGCAGCTACTCAGTTGAATGTAACAAAAGTTCAAGGGCTTATTGAGTATCATGCCAGTTTTTAAACTTCAGCTTTGACCAAGATTAGATTATACTTGCTCAGTTAGGAACTGCCCTGAGCATGACTCCAGCCTATTCAGGCAGCATACTGGACATGGGAAACATATGTTTGTACAAAGTTAAACACCAAATTGAGCTAGGTTCACGAAAACTTCCATATGAAATGTCTCAAATAAAAGTCAATGCTATGCAAATCTCAAAACTGGAATAAAATCTGATCAGCCCACTTCACTACTCAAAGCCAAAGCATGATTTCAAAGGGTACTTTAAGTGAGATTGCTGGATAGTTCTGAGCCATGGAAACTTTGTAAAGATGATGTTATCGTGAAATGGAACATTCCATTCATGTCCCCCCACCCCCAAACAGGGAGAAAGGGCGAGAGAGGTACTATACTTTTCAAGCTTCTTCTACTTATGTAGAAGTTTTAAGCTGTTAACAGTAAATTCCTAGGCAAAAAAAACTTCAAGTTTATTAAGAAAACCAAGAACTGAACCCAGGACAAAGACCATGTTTGTACATTAAGATTTTAGAATGTGCTAATACAATGTCCGCAAGATTCTAACGAAGATATTTTTATTATTGACACAACTTTGCAGTTATCAAGAATCATTCATGTGAGTAATGGACAAAGGACAGGAGCCAAGAATTGTTCGAGTGAAAGGAAAAGGACAGGTTGGGCGATTACCATCTACAGATATTGCATCTTAAAATAGAACAGAACTAAAGGTTTCCTTTCACGAAATCATAAAATAAAGTAAAAGCAAAAAGTGGTTTTGTTTCAAGTATAAAAACATTGGCCAAGAGTAAAAAGATTACCTGTACTAATGGGATGGCAGCCAAACGAGCAGCAACATTATTTGATGATTTCTCACACTCTCTCCAAAGTAAGTTATGAGCAGGCATATCTCCATAACTAGTCAAAGGACAATAAATTGAATGGAAGTGAAACATGAAGAATATAAATCAATAAGGTGTGCCTATTTCAACATGTTTTGGTTTCTTCAATGCAAATGTAAGTTATGATGTGAATAAGCAAGACCCACATATCAGTAGATGTGACTAATTTGCACTGAAGAAGAAAAAGTGTGTGGAAACAGGGCCTCCCAATTAATAAATGCACCATACATAGGCAAAACTCTTTTCTTTTAACATGGTAAAACCTCTGATTATGGGCATGCACATATTCATAACTAGTTAAGGATAAACAGCTTCAAGACATCTAAATATGAAAAATAACAAATTAACATGCAATACAAAGCAAGAACTCTGCACACCTGAAACCAATCTCAGCAAGTCTTTGTGAACACCAAGCATAATGGCGGCTCTCGTCATCAGCAACATGAGCAAAGTCAGCAAAAAATTGTTCCCCGAGAATCTCACAGAAGGGAGAAAATCGAACAACAGTATCCCATGCCAAATCAATTGCATTTAGCTCCACATGAGCAAGGTTATGAAGCATGTAAGCGTTAAGAGGCAGTCTAGAGTTTTTGGGGACCGGAATCTCCTTTGGGGAAACCTACATTTCACCAAAAACAAAAAAAGACCAAAAAATGATCATTTTCACCTAACGAAATTATAGTAATTGAGAGTAGGCAACATCCAAGTGAATAATTAATCAGAAAGATGTATTATACATGCAGTTTGCTTGAAAGTACCAACTCCTCAGGGGAACTATAATATTGTAATAAAAATAAATAACCAAGACACTTCCTGTTGAACCATGGAAACTTTCAATAATCATATGCAGTAAGGCAAGACTATCAAAGCCAGATAAGACTAAGAATCAATGAAATAATGAGTAATAGTTTTTTAAAGTATTAGAACCTAAAATTTCAAGAAAAATCACAATCTCTAGCATTAAGTTTGGTATGAGGGAAAGAAGATAAGAAAGGGAGATGAAGGAAATTAGTATTTCCTTCCTTTGGTAGGAAGAAATAAGAAGGAAAAAGAATACATTTATTTGCAACTTCTCCTTTTCCCTCCAAATCTAATCCTTGCAAATTAAGAGAAAAGCACTCTTTCAACTTAAGTTAATCATTTTATTTATAATTTTACCCCTAATCTCTTCCTTTCCCTCTGTTTTTCAGTACACAAACGAAGGAAAATAACTTTCCTTCCAATCCTTCATTTTCTTCTTTCCTCACCTTTTTACCATCCCTCTATCTTCCTTCCTTACTACCAAACATAGCGCAAGACTTTTAATCTCATCAATCTTAAGTAAAATGATGAATAAAAGAGTAAATATCACACTGCAGAAACTCCAATTCTAAGCGGTATATTTTCAATCAGAAACTTGTCGAGAAATAGAAAACAAACCAATTGAGGCTTAGGAGGGCGAGCAGGTCGAGAAGGAGGCTGACAGACCCCAATGGGCAGATTCTCATTGCGCCACCTGGAGAAAGCCAAATGAGAGAGCTTGGATTTGGTAAGAGGGTCAGCGGTAGAGAGAACCAGAGCACCAAGCTCTGCAAGAGAGGAACCAGTAGCCTCCAGAGGGCTGTTAGGAGTGTCAGCGTCTTTGGAGGAGTATTGGGACTGTAACAGAGGCCGAGGGCCATTGGGTCCCCAAAACCGGTCCTCGTTTAGTGGGCTCTCTCTCCAGCTTTGGAGACCTGACCATTGAGAGAATTGCGAAGAAGAAGAAGAGGAAAAAAGAAGTTTGGTGTTGTGAAAATGGTGAGGAAGAGATGAGAACCTCAGCTTGGGGACGAGCATGGTTCTGATTTTGACCTGCAGTTTGTGTAATTGCGGTCTCTTGTTCAAATTTTTTGTCAAATTTTTATTTACAAAATTATGAAATTTAGATGATTTTAATTATTATCAAATTTAATTTGATTTAATTTATATTCTAATCTAATTAAATATTAAATATTACAAATATATTTTTAATCAAGTATATTTTAACTTCGAGATAAATATATGAAATTATTTCGGTTAAAATAAATTAATTACTATTAATTTAAAAAAACCTAACGATAATGAAATTGATTAAAACAAAACAAATTAAAAAAGGAAAAGCAGAAAAATGGAAAAAAATAAAGAACCTGAGTGCATTTTTTGGTATGTAAAGTAAACTTTGACCAAGTTAGTTTGACTAATAGAATCCTAACATTAATAAGACGAGGATTAATGAGAGTGAGCTTGTAAATAAATTTATTCTTCAAGAGAAACCAAGAGTGTTGTTTAGATTAATGTGAGAAATGACAATTATTTTTTTAATTGAATTATATATGATTTACCATATTTAATACGTAATTAAATTATAATTCAATTTATAAATTTTAAGTTGATAGCTTGTAATGGTGATTTTAAAATTAATTAAATCTGTCCATTGTACTTATATTTAATTAAAATTCAGAATTTTGAAGCTAAAAGAAAAAAAAACCTCAGGCAAAAAAAAAAGGAGAAATAAACAAATATGAACTGGAGAAATAAATGATTGTGGGCATCCAACAAAAGGCTTGTCCTAGAGCAACACTCAAAGCCAGTTTGCAAGGCCTATCTGCTATGACTTGGACCCTGATAAAATATACCACAAGAAATTCTCATATAGTGACGAAAATGTAAGCAAGGTGTTATCCAGATTTATTAACGAGTCTGAGAACTGGATGAAGCTACTTGCCCCTCGCAAAAGACCTAGCCTTCATCCTACCACAACAGAGACACGTCAGGAGGTAGGGTACAGTTGTGGAAAAGTCCTAGCACCCTCTCTGCCTAAGCTGCAAATCTCAATCTCTACTATTATCTAATGACTCCATACAATAATAAAAGAAGAATAAAACTAAAATCCTTTTCACACAATGATAATTTATAGAACAAATTTTATCAATCAAGTGAAAAAAAATAACTAGAGAAATTGTTATCAAACAACCTTAAGCATGCTCTTATGTAAGAATAAAAAATAAACCCCAAAACATGCATATTAAGCAATATATATTAATAAATCATAAAATGATGGGATTCAAGTTCATGGTCAATAAGAATTTAATCAATAAATTAAAAGCATAACGTAGTGAAAAATAAAATATGCATTTAATTAAAAAAATAATCGAATCCCTCAAGATCAATGGCTTGTATTTTTCATGCAATTTTCAAATTAGATGTGAACACTCATGAGTCATGTAGTACATACCTTATTTTAAATATTAATCAAGAGTCAATTAAATTTAAGAGGCTTGTGATAAAGCAAAAAACCCAAAAAGAGAATAAGACCGTCCAAAATCCTGCAATTGAAATCTTTGCTTCTTCATCTTTAAGATTTGTGAAATTTTTAAGCACCCAATTGTTTGGCCTCTAATAATAACCCACATAGTGACCAAATAAGATCTTATCAAATGTACGATTGATAAGATCGGCTAAGAAACCTTATTTTTGTGCTAATAAATTTTGTTTTTAGAAAAACTAAAAGACCAAAAATCCTAGCCAAACCTTATTTTTGTCCGTAAAAAAACCTATTTTTCTTTTTTATTTTTTTATTGATCGGCTAAGAAATAGCTAAAGGCTTAGAGGTTTAGTTGGCTACCATAACATATTTATATTGCTAAACTAAGTTATAACCCTAGATACAGCATTTGTATTTTTATTCAATTAAGTCATTGTGAATTTAATTAATTTTTTCACTTTATTTTAGTCTATTTCAATTAAGTCCAACTTAATTAATTATCCTTGTTTAATCTCAATCATGTTACTTAATGTATATGACCCATTAAGGTTATAACATATTGACAAAAAGTACAATTATAATCAAATATCAATTTAAAAATTTATTTATATTTATAGATCATAAACGGTATTTAGAAAAACATCATGACCATCTAAATTTTAGAGAGCCAATTAAAGAATTTGATAAAGCCCTTCAACGATAAGCCTTTCAATACAATACGGTCTTTTTATCAAATATCCCGAATATATCATAAAGCGTGGCGCAATGTCTATTTATGACATTCCATATTAGTTCTCATAATTCATTACTAACCTTATGAATTTAGGAAACTAACTTTCCTCAAATTTGTAATACTTTGGCCAAATACTTTATACGAGTTAATCTAGAATTGAGAACAAGTGAGATACTGCTAGAATTTGACCTTATGCTCAAATATGAAAATAATCAATATATTAAAAATATAATGCAGTGAAAAAATAAATTAGCATTTAATCAGAGAAACAACCAAATCTTATAAGATCAATGTTTGTGTTTTTCATGTAACTTTCAAATTAATTATAAACACTCATAAGTTTAATAGTTACATACCTTACTATAGATATTATAATCAAGAGCTAATTAAATCAAAATCTTTGCTTCTTCACCTTTAGGATTTGTCAAATCTTCAGTTACTCAAGTGTTTAACCTCTAACAGTAATCCACATAGTGACTGAATAAGACTTTATCAAAAGTAAGATTTTTTACTTATGCTAGCAAGTTTTGTTTCTAAACAAAAAGACCAAAGATTTTTACCGAATCTTATTTTTGTAGACAAAGAAAACTATTTTCTTTTTTTATTTTATGAAACGGCTGGAAAGTAGTTGAAGGCTTAGAGTTTTAGTTTGTTAACATAATATATTTATATAGTCAAACTAAGTTGTAATCCTAAATAGAATAATTGTATTTTAATTTAATTAAGTCCTTGTGAACTTAATTAATTTTTCACTTTATTTTGGCTCTTTCAATTAAGTCCAACTTAATTAATTATCTTTATTTAATTCTAATTATGTTACTTAATGTGTGTGACCCATTAGGCTTTTAACATATTGGCAATTAATATAAATCCTAATCAAATATTAATTTGATAATTGGTGCTTGTTTGGCCTGATTTTTTTTCAGCTTATCTATCTCTTAAAAGCAAAAGTCAAGCCAAACAAAAATTTAGAAAAGCTCTTAAGAAAATAAGTAGCTTTTTTTTAAAGAATAAAATCTAAAAAAAAAAAGCTTTAGAAAAAGCTCCAAGAAGGAGCATTCTGTCCTCTTTTTTTGAAAACATGTATTTTTTTTAGGAAAGTTTTTATTTTTGTTTAAAAAATGTCCTCATCCATTAAGAATAATTCCAACATTATCTGTTTTCATTTTTGTATGATTTATTATTAATTATAAATTTTATGTTATATAAAAATACTTTTTATACTTTTTCTAAATAAAAAACTAAAATTAACTTTTTTCCATTATGAACAAAAGAATTTGTGATTAATAGAAAATTATTTACTAAATACCCTTTTATGGTAATTTTAATCAAAATTAGAACTTATGTAAATTATTTTGTCAAACAACTTATTTATAAAAAAGAACTTATAAAAGTAAATTTACCAAACAGATTTAGCTTAATTTTAAAAGCTATTATTTTTCATAAGAGCTTCATAATAGCTTTTAAGTTAAAAAAAGGCTAAGCCAAATAGATATTTGATTTATATTTATAGATTGTGAGCGGTATCTAGCAATACATCATGACCACCTAAATCTTAAAGAATCAATTAAAGAATTTAACAAAGCCCTTCAGCGATAAGCCTCTCATAGCAATACGGTCCTTTCATCAAATATCTCGAATATGTCATTAAGCTTGGCTCGGTGTCGACTTATGATATTCCATATTAGTTCTCATAATTCATGACTAACCTTATAAATTTAAGAAACTAACTTTTCTTAAATTCATCATACTTTGGCCAAAGACTTTATATAAGTTAATCAAGAATTGAGAACAAGTGAGATACATCCCCTCATATCACTTAGGATGAATCCTCTCTTGACCACTCATTCACTTTTGCCTACTTCATAACATACCTAAACACACCCTGTTTAGGCATCTAGTTGCTTCCAAACTTGTAGGAGTGAAATCAAAGTATGTCATTCCCCACACAAGATGACCCGATGTCTCAAGTCTAAAGACTAGTTGCACGACTATCACATGAGAACATATTCGATAGACACTTGAGTGAAATACCAAATGGAGTTCTCATAATGGGTCATGTTCAGTAAACTTGTTCTTTAACAAGCACCCATATATTATCCTCAAGTATCACATATACTTCGATCTATGAGATCAACTACTTACTCCCTAAGTCATGAGGCTTAACATGTACTAGTCTTTGAGCATTGTTAATGCCTTGTCATGATAATACAATGACTAGGAACAATTTTAGAAACATAGCTTTAGTGCATAGTGATTTCATAATTGTAACAACTTTACAATTCTCTTGCAAGGCCTTATATTCCATGGGCTTCATCCAATTAGTGCTTGATAACTCCTTATTATTGCACTAACATGAAGGAAAACCTCTATCACATATAGTTATGCAATTAAGTATACATTGAATGACAATATATATATTTCTTGACCAATCCAATTGGCTTAAGGGCATATACCAACAGATACATCCCCTCATATCACTTGGGGTAATAAATCCTCTATTGAAAACTCATCTACCTTCGCATGCTTCATGGCACACCCAACAATACCTTATTTAGGCATCTAGTTGCCTCCAAATGCATATGGGTGAAATCAAAGTATGTCGTTACCCATAAAAGATGACTTGGTGTCCCAAGTTTAAGGACTAGTTGCATAATTATCAAATAAGAACATACTCCATAGACACTTAAAAGAAATACCAAATGAAGTTTTTATAGCGGTTCATATTCAATAAACTTGTTCTCTAACAAGCACCCACATGCCATCTTCAAGTGTCCTATATACTTCAATCTATGATATCCATTGCTCCCAAGCAATGAGGCTTAACATGTACTAGTCTTTAAGCATTGTCAATGCCTTATTTGACAATATAATGACCAAGAACTATTTCATGAGCGTGGCTTTGATGCATAGAGATCTTATAATTGTAACAGCTTTACAATTATCTTGCAAGGCCTTTATGTTCCATGGGCTTCATCTAATTAGTACTTAATAACTTTTTATTATTGTATTAACATGAAGGAAAACCTTTATCACATATAGTTATGCGATTAAGTATACATTAAATGAAAATATATAATCTTTGACTAATATAATTGGCTTAAAGGTATATACCAAGAATCTTCCACTTGCATTTGAGTCAATTGCTAATGTATCCAATATCTAACTCTTTCATTTAGCAATTGTGTCTTTAATTAGGATAACTCAAATTGCAATATTTGGGAATATATTAATTTATATGCTTGACAATCTCAATTGTCAATCGAAGTATTAATTAGATCACAACGAGACCTTGATTCTTGCATTATGGCTATTGTTATCACTTTAACAACTCAGAATCATTTATTAGTTTATTAAACCAGTGATCCAAGTATCTTTCCTTTTGTAGTCTAAACAAAAAGATTTATATCTAATTATAGATATAATCGTGTAGTTATCCTTTGTTTTTGAACCATTCCAATACAACTGCCCAATCATAACTTTTGTCAATTTAGCATTTACAATTTTCTCTATGTTAAACTCCTTTAACATGTCATCCTAAATTCTTTTGATAAGTCCCCTTCTAGGCTCTAACTCTTTAATCTTATTTTGTTTTTCTTACACTAGTAAATGTCTCTTATATACTTTTAATGAGTAACTTATCTTACTCCTACTAACCTTATGATTTGCCCAAAATATGTTTATTTTATTCAATATATTCAACTATTTTGAATTTATTTCATTAAAAAGAGATTATTATCCAATTATTCATGTTAGATCATTTAGTAGATTTATCTTATATGAGTGGTGCATCAATATGAATCCTACTAGTGGGTTGTATTTAATGGATTCATCTCATGAGTTATGTATCCTTATGCGTCCCATTAAATCAATCTTTGTGTACAGAACTTATCTATTGGATTTCATAATTTCATAACCTTTGACCTTTAAAATGTCATTAGGTCTCACTATTTTTATCATTTATAGAAATATTGCCAAGAAAACTCATTTACTTTCCTTTGGGGTGATATGTCCATAACTTTTATGTATACTTACATAAAATAAATCGTTCATCATTGGCTATGGAATGAAATCCTCTCAAAGGTTAGTTCTTACGATTAACATGGTTTGTAATGCTTTGTGATTCATCTCTTAGGAATTCAATATGATAATCAATTGTTATTTAGTTCTAAGTAATCTTAATTTAGATCTTTTTATCTCAATAAGAATGCTTTTTAACTAAATTTATTCATAATCCTATTATGAATTCATTGAGTTAGGACTCAATTTTATATAAGTCATCTTATGATTTCCTTTTGATTCATAATAAAAGAAAAAATGATCTTACAATGATCTTATGACTTAGTATTGATTATCATATATGTAAGGCTATACTTAAGGATAAATAATTTAGAACAATTCAAAAACAAAAAGAGATGTAATGTAAATATAAATATATAAGCTAAGCATATCGTGCTAGCAAAATATAAATCTATGTTTCCTAAACATAAAATAAAATATTCGACCATAGGCCCAAAACCAAAACATCTTATCTTAGCAATCATGCCATGAAAACATTTAATGTTCAAAAATTATTTATTGTTCCACAATCCAATCTAGGCTGACAAGCTCGATCTTCATCAACTAACATTGTCACCTTCATAGTCTTATTCTTCATTGCTCCTTGTCATTAGTTATTTCAATATGTCATATATATTAAAACCATTAATAAAGATTAAGGTATTATTTACCAAGTAGTGAAAAATAAATCATCATATGATTTAAACTTGATGTTGAAGCTTCTTTTTGTTTCTTCCTTTTGACGGATACCTTATAATCCCTATAATTGCACTTCCAATACCCTAGTTTGTAGTAAAAATGGCATTTGTCATTGTCCTTATCCTTCTTTACTCCTTTAATAGGGTTCACACCTTTTGAAGTTGATGCCTTTTCACCCTTGTCTTTCTTAAAAAATTTTCTTTTGTTATTTTTATTTTTCTTAGAAAAGACATGATTAACTAAAGACTTCTCCTTCACAATAGTGTTCTTAGCTTGTGTGACCATATTCAATAAGTCTGATGGGGTTACCTAAATCTTATTCATGTTGAAGTTCAATACAAACTGTGAATAGCTCTCTGACAACAAAACGAGTGCAAGGTCTATGTACAAATCATGATCCATAGCACAACCCAACTGTTACAATCTAGTGATATATCTGATCATTTTAAGGACATGTAGCCTTACAAGGCTTCCCTCAAACATCTTACATTGGAACAATTCCATTGAAATGCCAAATCTCTCTATGCGACTTTCATTATCAAACATTTCTATAAGGTTTAAGACAATATCTAAGGCATTCATAGCTTCATGTTGCTTTTGAAGATCTTGAGCCATACTACCTAGCATCACGCATGTGGCTTGATCGAGATCATCCATATAAACTCTATAAACCTATTTTCCTCATTTGTAGCATCATCGCTAAGTTCTTTAAGAACTGAACCATATAAGACATAAGCGTTTTTCTCTTATTTCCAAACACTCTTGATATTATGAAACCAGTTAATGAAATTTGGGTCTATCACCTTGTTTAAATCAAGTATGTTTCTAAGTGATAAACTGTTCGCAATGATCAATTTATATCTTAAATAAACCAACATATATAAAGCTTAGTTATTAATGCAAATTATGTAATCTTAAAGATAAGGTTTTAGAATTTTATATGATTATTCTCAATATTTTATCAAAATAATAGCCCTCTAATATTTTAAGAAATTTAACCTTTAAACTTCTGATTGAGCTAGGAGCCCTTTCATCCCACCATGACCTTGAGTGACTCAACAAGCCATAATGAAATGAATTACATTGGTAACTTAGCTTACCAATTATATCTTCTACAAGTCCTTATCCAAATGTATCGTATACATTTTACCTAACTATACCTCTAATACTATGCGATCAAGTGTGACACATCCGAACAACGTGGTACCAGTTGAGTAAGACCCACCAATAACTCAAATGTACTTGGGAAAATGTTTGTCCTTTAGTGACTCAATAAGCCTCCAATTAAAAGAGTAACTTGGTTATCTTGTGATATGGTGGAAGGTAACTTTTTGACTCAATATCTTAATGAGGAATTTTATTTATTAATTCATTAATTAAGGTCTCATTGATTTTACGTTGTTGACATGCATAGCATTTATCACATTTCACACACACACACACACACATACATATATATATATATATTGAAAAATAAATCTATCACATGTCAACTAGTAGGATGATTATAGAGTTCACTAATTTTAATTTTCTTGAGCCATTAAGGAAATTAGTTGATCAAATTCCTAGGAGATTTTACAAATATTGTCTTTAAGCTTTGCTTGTAATCTCCTTGAATCTCCATGGCATCTTTGGATCTCTATATTCAAGTTACAAAAATTTTCTTATCTAACACTAGTTTTATACTTTGATGTAACTAATTACATTTTATAATTAAAAACCTCAAATTACATTCAAAGAGAGTTAGGTGAGAAAAGAATTTTACAACCCTAGAGAAAAGGAGAGTAAGGTAGGATGCACAGACCATATTCAAAATAAATACGATTAGAAACAAATTTAACCATCCATGACTTAATCTTCTAAGGTCTAACTCCATAATCATCCTCATGCTTTATAATCACAATCAAAAACATAGAAATAAATGCAAGCTCAATATCACTTGATAATCTTGTGTGTTATTTAAGAAAAACATCAATTAACTCACTTAAAGTGCTAAACTTAAAATATTTGGTATTATTTTATTTCAATTTAGTGTCTAAGAAATACCCATTTTCAAACACTTAAAGTCAACCATTCACTTCTTATTTCTTATTAGAAATTCATTGAAATAAAACTTTCCATTTCTTTTATTTTAAGACTTTCCATTTTTAATTCTTTCCATAACAAAACTCTTTTTCATTTTGGAAACCTTTTTATTTTAGGTAAACTTCCTAAAATATATCAAAGACAACTTCTTAATTTCTAATATTTACAACATGGATTAGTTTTCTAAATTGGATCTTATTCAAGTTACCTAAATGGTAACTTAACAAATTTTAAAAACTTCTAGTCAAACCAAAATTTTAAGGAAAGTTCAATGTTATCACATAATTTTAGAAATCCCTTTTCAAGTAGGAAACAATTTCTTATAAATATTCCAAATTAAAATGCTAACCATAATTTTAGGAATTCACTTCAAGTAGAAAATAATTTTCTATTCTTTACGAATCACCCAAAATTAAAGTGTTAACCATAATTTTAGGAATTCACTTTAAGTTGAAAACAATTCCCTATTCTTTATGAATTACCCAAAACTAAAATAAATGGCATGTATTGCCACTAAATTAGCTGTCCACCCTTTGGGGTATTTTAGGCAACTATTGCCACCCCAATAATAGGTTTAAGTGCTCTTCATAGTCCATATGTCAAACTCAGGAACAAAGATGTTGAAAATTTCCAGCTAATGTGTTTAGCAATTAAACACAAAAATTCATGGAGATTTAAGCCGCTAACAACCAATTATAGTTGCCTAAAATTTTCTGCATTAAATCTTTGTTGCTTTAGAACCCAAAAACATGATTTTTTATGGACCTATTCATACCAAATCAGGTCTAGCAAAAAAATGTAATAATTTAATTTGATAAAACTAATTTTTAACTATTAAAATCTACTCATAACACCTTCCCAATACAAGAAAATAAATCGGTACCCTAGTCTCTAAAAGTAACTCAAAATTATTCGATTTTAACTTGGCTTTGGAAGCCTTTCAATCCATTCATTAATTCTTCAATTAAACATGATTTTAAAACTTTTAAAAACATGCTTTAATGAATTAATGACAAGCTGTCCCAATTTGAATTAATAAATAAATAAATTTCAAAGAAAACCTTCAAAACTAATATATACCAAATCAACACACAAATCAATCCCATTAATTATCACCAAAAATCAAGTAGGCAAATTACATGAAAGCATCAAACAAAGGCTCTAATATAACTAGTCATATTTGACATCGTACTCAAACATGAAATTAATCAATAAATTAAAAGCATAACACAGTAGAAAAATAAAATATATATTTAATCACAAAAATAGTCAAATTCTTTAGGATCAATTGTTTGTGTTTTTCATGAAATTTTCAAATTAGTTATAAACACTCTTAAGTTCATGTATTACATATTGAAATTCTGCAATTGAAATATTTGCTTCTTCACCTTTAAGATTTGTCAAATCTTTAGCCATCCATGTATTTGGCCTCTAACAGTAATTCACACAATGACCGAATAAGATCTTCTCAAAGGTAGTATTTATTTTACTTGTACTAGCAAGTTTTATTTTTAGAAAAACCAAAAGACCAAAACACTTAGTTGAACCCTATTTTTGTCAAACAACAAAAACTTATTTTTCTTTTCTTATTTTTTTTTGAATCGGCTAAAAAGTGGCTTAAGGCTTAGAGCTTTAGTTGGTTAACATAACATATTTATATAGCTAAATTAAGTTGTAACCTTAGATATAGCATTTGTATTTTTATTCAATTAAGTCCTTCTGAACTTAATTAATTTTTTTACTTTGTTTTGGTTTATTTCAATTAAGTTCAACTTAATTAATTATCCTTATTTAATCTCAATCATGTCACTTATTGTATGTTACCCATTAGACTTCTAACATGTTGGCAATGAATTTAAATCATAATTAAATATTAATTTAATAATTGATTTATATTTATAGATTATAAGCGGTATTTAGTAACACATCATGACCACCAAAATGTTGGAATGTTAATTAAAGAATTTGACAAAACCTTTTAGTGACAATATGGTACTTTCATCAAATATCTCAGATATGTCATAAAGTATGGCTCAATGTCTACTTATGACATTCTATATTAGTTCTCATAATTCATGACTAAACTTATGAATTTAGGAAACTAACTTTCCTCAAATTCATCATGCTTTGGCCAAAAACTTTAGACAAGTTAATCTAAAATTGAGAACAAGTGAGATACGTCCTTTCATATCACTTGAGGTGATGAGTTTTCTCTTGAAAACTCATCCATCTTCGTGTGTTTCATGGCACATTAAAAAACACACTGTTTAGGCATTTGGTTGCCTCCATACCCATAGGGGTGAAATCAAAGTATGTCATTTCTCATACAAGATGACTTGGTGTCTCAAGTCTAAGGATTAGTAGCACAACTATCACATGAGAACATATTCCATAAACACTTGAGTGAAATATTAAATGGAGTTCTCAAAACGAGTCATGTTTAATGAACTTGTGCTTTAACAAACACCCACATGACATCCTCAAGTACCCCATATACTTCAATCTATGAGATTGAATGCTTACTTCCTAAGTTAAAAGGCCTTAACATGTACTAGTCTTTGAGCATTGTAAATGTCCTATCTTAAAAATACAATGACCAAGAACTATTTTAGGAAACATGGCTTTGATGCATAGAGATCTCATAATTGTAACAACTTTACCATTCTCTTGTAAGATCCTTCTGCTCCACGGGTTTCATCTAATTAGTAATCAATAACTACTTATTATTGTGCTAACATGAAAGAAAACTTTAATTACATATAGTTATGTGATTAAGTATGCATTAAATGACAATATATATTCCTTAACCAATCTAATTGGCTTAAGGGCATATACCAACATAAAGTTCATACTTAAATCATAAATGATCTAATAAAATCTATAATTAATAAAAAAATCATAAATAAAAAATAATTAAATCCTTGTGAAGTCAAAACAAATTCCAAAATTAGCAAAATTAGCATGTTAAACATATTTCATTATATTTTATCAAAACTATGCATAAAGTTATCAAATAAAACCTAATGCATGCAAATCTAATAAGCTAAACATTAAGAAAAAAAAACCAAAACATACTAAAGATGCTTAAAACATAATTTTAAAATTTGATATAAACATGAAAATCAAATTAAAAAAGTAAAGCATGAAAAGATTATAACCAAAGTAACCTAAACTTTTTTTTCCCAGGAAACCAAAGTAACCTCAGCTTGCATATCTAGACTCAATTAAAATTAAAAGCAAAATGTATAAAGAATGGTGAGTAAATATGTTAAAACAAAACAGATTAAAAGTTATATCATAATTCATAACATAAGATCCAAATTGAAATAAAAACCAAAGGAATTCCATAAAGTTATTAAATAAAAATAAATTATGTAAATAAACCAAAGCTAATTTAAAAATGAATGGAACCATCAAAACCAAAACCAAATCAAAGGTGTAATGATAATGTAGTTGTATGCCCTTAAGCTAATCGATTGGTTGTGTAGAGATACATCTTGTATTTAAGCTTTTATTATATATAAAGGGAATTCTTTCTTTCCAAAAAAGTTATGAATGTTGATTAGTTAAAATGAAGACCATGGAATGTTATATGCTTGCAAAAGGTATTATAAAAGATTATGATTATGAGAACCTTATTGCATCAAAGCATTATTCCTAAATAGCTCCTAGTCAAAAAGTTATATCAAGAAAAGTGGATATTGGTAAAATTTAGAGATCGCCACATAATTATATTCCTCACTTATGTAGTGGGCAATTAGTCTCTGGGTACTCAAACCTCAAACAAAAATTTATATGTAACCATGATATTATGCTGGACATAACCAAGAAAGCCTAAAACTTAGATAAACTTAAGACTCTGATACCAACTTTATGACAACCTAATTGAGCCATGACCAATGCAAGGATTGGGCAAACAAGACCACTGATTCCAAGCAAGCCTCAGAATCTGAAAAATGAAAGTAAAAATAATCAAACAAACATTGCTAACAAGGAGATATATATCTACACACACATATTAATAATAACAAACATTTCATATATTGTCACAACACTATCCTAGGCCATGATTAGCACATAGGCCTAACATGCTAAGCCCACTAGGCCCATGAAAACCTTAAACTAATAATTTGATAATCCACATCATAAATGTGTTTATCGTCCATTGTGTAAAGGCACCGTCATCATAGAAGCAGAAACATAACACAACATATATGCATATATTTATCCATAAGGAAGTTTAGGTGACCCTAACACAACTTGGTAACATAGCGCACTATGTGCCTATGTACATCATATGCCAATCTCGAAATAATGCCACCTCATGGCTACGTCAATTTTATACTAGACTATTCACATATACCTGTCACATCTTGTTTTGGAAGGATCGTGACCAATGCATGGACCTACGTGGGTATGGTCCTTTAGGCCTAAGCAAGCCTAAATCCATAAATGCATGGGCTAGTCATCCATCTTATTCACCAACATAAGTTCATCCATAATCAAAATGTGGAATAATTCATCAAGGCCAACATATTGTGAAACTTCTCAACGTAAAGTGTGGTTTCTCTTATATTTCATAAAATTATTCATATGTAAATAAAACAATTGTAGTTCAGCATGCACCCCATGCCTATTTTGCTATGGACATTTACCATAGTCTTATCATTCTCATGTAGCTATATTCGAGGCTCAACATAATATGCAGAAATGTAAACACGTTTATCAACATTATTTACATAATAGAGTTCATTATAAACAAGATAGTTTAAAACTAGATTAGACATACTACGGAGTGCACGACACTTGAAGGTTGAAAAGAAGGCTTTACCACACCTACCATGATTGAGTTGCTCTACTATTCCACAAGTTGCTTAATCAAGCAAGCTATTAATCTAAAACAAAATAAGAGAAAATAACGTATGAGTCATAAAGATTCACTGAGTGAATATAGGGAAAGGGATAAGCTAGGGGATAAAAGTTTTGTAATAAATCATAGTCGCAAAATAATTATGTAACCATAAATGTACTCGAAACTCATGATGCATAAAATATGCTACTCATATCTAAGCTTAACTTTAAAAACATTTGTAAGGAGTAAAAAATAAGTAATCCATGAACCTTCAAGTTCCACATCAAACATTTAATCGAGAGTGAACTATTCATTTAATAAATCACATCAATATATACTATGAGCAAATTAAGGGAAGAATGGATACTTTCACCCGAATCATCCTTGTGATATTCTTACCTCCACATCGGGACTCATAAGGAGAAGAAAAGTGGTACAATGCCCAACTTAACCCTGTGGTATACTTACCCCCACACCATGACTAGAACTAATATACATAAAGGGAAACGATGGCACGTTGGCCAAGCTTAACCCTTTGGTATTTTTACTCCCAAACTAAGACTAGAGCCAACATACAAAAGGGAAAAAGATGGCATGTTGGCCAAGCTTAACCTAGTGGTATTCTTACCCCCACATTGAGATCAGAGCCAATCACAATGCACTTAAAATTTCAAAGAAGGTTATATAGAGATCAAGCATTAATAACAAATCATGTCAAACACATGTATAAAGGAAAAATGGAGATCTTTCAATCCATAATTGTAATACTTACATTCAAGAACATTTTAACAATCCACAACCATTCTCAATCATATATGTATAATTGTCGTACCCATACTAGCTCGAAAGTCAGAGTAATCAAGTTGACTATAATCATGAGAAAGCTTGTCCCTTTTGTTAAAAACTAATACATAATAATATATTTACATATACATATAGTTTCGAAAACCAATTTCCAAAACATTTTCATAACCATAAATATATTTTCTAGAATAAATATTTATGCGAAATCATGCTTATCAATAAACCCTTAATCATTCAAATCATGCTTTCAACTTTACCTACTAAAATATTTTCAAAAGTGGTGTATCCACTCACCTCAAAATGTCTACTTCGATCAACAACTACCAATTTACTCTAGCAATTTTCATAGAGTTTCATTCATTCCTAGACATTCAATAATCATAATAATCATTCCTCAATCCATAAATCACGTAATAATCTAACTAAGCCTTTTTGAAATTAGTCAAATTCATCCATAGCTAAATTTATAGCTTAAACTCATTGCTCTACAAATAGCCATATATAGAAAATTCATAAATCCTTGATTCTTACCTTAAGTGAGCTTAGATGCTAAGTAAAATTGCAAACCTTTGAGCTTCAGCAACTAACAGAAAATTTGGGCAACAAAACCATATTTTTAGAATCTAAAAATAAAGTTTTAAGTATTTCAAAGCTCAAAAATGTCACCTTTCCTTAAAACCCAAAACCAAGCTTAAAATCATCAAAAATGGTGATTTGTTCCAAAAATGGGTTGAGAGGGCTTAAAGTTTAAGAAAATTCCTTGAAAAAATGATTGAAGATTGAAAACCCTTGTTTCATGTGATATATTTATAGTATTGGTTGCGAAAATATACTTTTACCTATTTTATTTTTCATAAAACGACATTGTCTATCAATAAATCAAGGATATCTATCAATAGATGGGCTTCAGGGCTCTTTAAAAGCAATTTGTTATCAATGGATGGAGTCATCTATCAATAGATTGGGCCATCTATTGATAGATTTGGTCATTTATCCATAGATGTTCTTCAAGGTCGCTATAAGAAAACCTTTTTGGATTGTATCTATCGATAAATGAAGAATATCTATGAATAAATAAACTCTAGAAAGCAAAAATAAATCTTAGAAACATGTCAAATTAGACTCCTTTAACACTAAACTTATCTAATCATCTTAATGCATCAAAACATGAATTTTTCCAACATTAAAACTTAGTTTTAAATGTTCAAAACACAAAATCATCATGCTTACCTAAAAATTTCTTAACTTAGCATTTTCCATTATAGTGGGAATTCATATTCTTCCCCCTTATGAATATCAACCTTAAATTTAAATAACGTACCAACCTTTGTTAAACAAGTGTAGATATCTCACTCACATATCATCCTTGGCTTCCCAAGTTACCTCCTTGGTTGAGTGGTTATGTCATTGTACCTTAACCAATGCCACCTCTTTAAAGCGTAACTTCTTCATTTGCGTATCTAGAATGGCTATTGAAAGTTCGTCATAGCTCAAATCATCTCTTAATTGTAGGGACTCATGCTAAATTACATGTGATGGATCTGGTTGGTACTTTCGTAGTATTGAAACATGAAACATGAGGCAAACACTTGCAAAGTCTTGTGAAAGTGCTATCGATAAGCTATCGCACCAACTCTCTTAAGAACTCAAATGGTCCAATATACCTTCTCCTTAGCTTGCCCTTCTTGCCAAACTTCATAATGCCTTTGGTTGGCAAAACCTTTAAGAATACATGACCACCAACCTTAAACTCCAACTCTCTATGTCTATGGTCGGCATATGACTTTTGACAACTTTACGCCATCAACATCCTTTCTCTAATTAACTGTATCATATCGGTAGTTTCTTAAACTATTTCCAATCCAAGTAGTTTTTGTTCACCAACCTTAAACCAAAATACAGGCGGTCTATATCTCCGTTCATACAAAGCCTCATAAGGTGCTAGCTAGATACTAGATTGAAATATGTTGTTATAGGTAAACTCCACCAATGGCAAGTGTCGATCCCAAGTAGTTCCAAAGTCTATGATACATGCTCTCATCATACCTTCTAATGTCTAAATAGTCTTTTTATACTTTTCATTTGTCTGTGGGTGGAAAGTAGTGTTAATATTCAACTTTGTCCCTAAAGCCTCTTGAACTTTCTCTTAAAACCCACTAGTAAACTATGTGCCCTGATCTAACATTATAATGACTAGGACTTCGTGCAATTGCTTTATCTCATTAATGTATAGTCTAGCATATTGTGTCGTTCCATGAATGGTCTTCACTAGTAAGAAATGAGTGAACTTAGTTTATTCACAATGACCCAAATAGAGTTACATCCCTTATTCTTATGAAGTAATCCAGTCATAAAATACGTGGAAATATGTTCCCACTTCCACTTGGGAACCAGTAAAGGCTATAATAATCTAGCAAGTCTTTGATACTTTACCTTAACTTATTGACATACTAGATATTTGGCTACAAACTCTACCACATCCTTCTTACAGCTTTCCCATCAGTACATCTTTTTCAAGTCATGGTACATCTTGGTGGTGCTTGGATGAACAACATATGCTGCCACATGGACCTCCCCTAAAATCTCATCTCAAATCATCGTTATTTAGGACGTAAACTCTAGATCCATATCTAAGTAATCCATCGATACCTTTAATGACGACCTATCACTTCGTCCATGAGGATCCTCTAAAGTTTTTGCCACAAAGTCATTCTTGTCTTAGGTTTCTTTGATGCGATCCATCAACATCGGTTTCACTCTAAAGTGGGCTAACAATGCCTCAGTATCATCAATTTCAAATGGAATACCCATGTCACCCAACTTGTGCATACCTTGCATCTATGATTTTCTCTCAATTGAGATGTGAGCTAAACTCCTAATAGATTTCTATCTCAAAGCATCTACTGTCACATTGACTTTGTCGGGATGATTCAGTATGGTGTAGTTATAATCTTTAAGTGACTCCATCTATTGACATTGCCTAAGATTTAGATCTCTCTACGAAAAAATATACTTGAGGCTCTTGTAATCCATATAAATCTTACAAGTTTCACCATACATGTAGTGCCTCCATATTTTCAAGGCAAAAACAATGGTTGCCATCTCCAAATCATGTGTGGGGTAATTACACTCATGCTTTTTGAGCTGTTCAGATGCATATGCAATAACATTACCATGTTGCATTAAAACACACCCAAGTCCTATTCGTGATGCATAGCAATAAATCATATAACCCCTTAAACTATAAGGTAAACTTAACACAATAGTTGTGGTAAGTAAAGCCTTGAGCTTCTCAAATCTCTCCTCATATGCGTTTGTCCATATTAACTTAACACTTTTTTCTATTAACTTAATCATAGGAGCAATGATCTTAGAGATATTCTTAACAAATCTCTTATAATATCCGACCAATCTCAAGAAACTCTATATATCAGTCATTCAAGTAGGCCTTGGCCATTTCTCTATTGCCTTAATCTTTTTTTGGTTTACCATCATGCCATTTTTAGATACTATGTGACGTAAAAAGCTAATATTATAAATCCAAAACTAACACTTAGAGAACTTGGCATATAATTGGTGTTTTTTCAAAGTTTGTAGCATAATCCTTAAGTGTTACTCATATTCTTCTATACTTCTTGAGTATATCAAGATATCATCAGTGAACACAACCATAAGTTTATCCAAGTATGGTCTAAATACCTTGTTCATCATATTCATAAAAGTTGTAGGGGCATTAGTCAAACCAAATGATAGAACCAAAAACTCATAATGACTGTACCTCATGCGAAAAATAATCTTAAGTATGCCGCCACCTCTAATCCTCAATTAGTGGTACCCTAATCGTAGATTAATCTTAGAAAAACACTTGAACCCTTGTAACTGATCGAACAAGTCATAAATATGTGGGAGAGAGTACTTGTTGTTGATGGTCACTTTGTTCAACTACCTGTAATTGATACAAGTCTCATCGATCCATCTTTCTTCTTCTCAAACAATATTGGCACACCCCATAGTGAGACACTCGGGTATATGAAACCCTTATCCAACAAATCCTTTAATTGGTCTTTGAGCTCCTTAAGCTTTGTTGGTGCCATTTGGTAAAGTGGTATAGATATCGGATTAGTGTCGTACACTAAGTTTGTACAAAATTCTATCTTTTTTAAAGGTAATTTGGGTAACTCCTTCAAGAACACATAAACATAATCTGCCACAATTGGCACATTTGCCACATTTGCCACATTACCCACATCCATCTAGTTATTAGAGACTATTGCCAACAATCCTTGGTATCTGTGTCTCATGAATCTATTAGTGGTCATGGTCAACACCACAGTATTCAAGGCCATTATGTGATCTCCCTGAATATAGAACAACATCTCTCTAAGGTACTCAAACTTTACCCTCTTGTGGTGACAATCCACACTAACATAGTTGGAGAATAACCAGTCCATCCCAAGAGTCACATCAAAGTCTAGCATATCTATCAATACTAGATTAGCTTGAGTCCCTATCTACTTAACTCAAACCATGCAAGCTTTATACTCGTAGCTTGCCACAAACACTTCTCTCAAGGGTGTAGAAACTACTAAATCTTGCTCCCTTTTGGAATGCTCTATACTCAATTTAGATGTAAAGTATGTGGAAACAAATGAATGCATAGTAGGAGGATCATACAATACACGAGAATTAATAAAACAAATAGGTAGAATACTTGAGACAACAACATTGGATGCTTATATATCTGGTGGGGTAAATGCATAAACTCTTGCCTATCCTCGACCAATTGTATCCCGAGCTCCAGATCTAGATGCTCCCTTGAGTGGTGTTACCAACACCCTTAACTAGACTTGTCAATATGGATTGGCCTGGCTCGGCCCAAGCCCTTGTGGGCTGAAAAAATATGGGTTGGGCCGGGCTAGCCCATATTTTATATGGGCTATAAAATCGTCAACCCACCCCACCCCTTGCTAGCCCATGGGCCTGGCCGGGCTAGCACATTTTTTCCAAAAGAAATTTATTTTTACTCCCAATCAATAAAACTATATTATGATTTAGTCCATAAATTAAATAATAAAAACATATTACAAACAAATAAATTACACCAAACATAAATAAGTAAATGCATTACATCAAACATAAATAAAATTTCAATCTTTAACACAATTACACAAACTACAATCTCATCAACATAACTACATAAATACATAATCAAATATTCATAAACTTCAAGACTAATTAATGTTTTTCTCAATCTTCATCCTTAATCAAAACATTTGAGTCTTCTTTGGAAAGCAATGATGTCTCCAAATCCTCATCATTATCATTTAATATTTATTGTCGTAAAAGAAAAAGATATAATGAGTTTGAATTTTAACTAGAATTATTAATTTAATTAGAAAAGATTAAAGACATTGAAATATATAAAATAAACAATACCATCGGCAGCTAAAGAAAAGCCATGCAACCAATTTTTCATGCAGATAAGCATTTGAACATTTTCATGATAGAGGGAACTTCTAAACTTGGTGAGAACATGACCACCGATACTAAAAGCAGACTCTGATGCTACCGTAGTAATCGGAATGTTCAATACATCTCGTCCCATAATAGAAAGATCAGGAAAACGCTTAGCATTGTCCCTCCAATAATTAAGCACATCCACGTCTTCAAACACTTCATAATCAAGCTTTGCCTCATCTAAATAAAAATCCAACTCAAACTTTCCAGCAATAGAAATTGTTTCATTTTGAATTATTTTGAACTCCTACAATTTTTAAATACATAGACCAAAAAAAATTATCAAAACATAAATAAAGTATCATAAATTCTCATGTAATAAGATTAAGGA
>NW_018397258.1:9870998-9871091 GCF_002168275.2 Theobroma umbraticum | reverse complement strand
ACTTACACTAAAGATCTTTGATCCCTTGGTTTTAGTTCCCCTTTCGACTTGCTTAGGCAAATTACTCATTAAGTGAGATGATGTACTTGATGC
>NW_018397258.1:9870575-9870719 GCF_002168275.2 Theobroma umbraticum | reverse complement strand
TAACCTCATCTTCATTATGCAAATTCTCATTTAAAATCGATTCAATTTTCCAAATTTGCATAAAATACAAGTTGGAAGTTGGATAAGATGAGCCATATATCAAGTTTGTAGTCTCATAAAAGGGCTCCAAGAATTCACAAATTA
>NW_018397258.1:9869759-9870056 GCF_002168275.2 Theobroma umbraticum | reverse complement strand
ACTTGCATGTTATCATTAGCAGAAGAATTATCTAGAGTAAGAGAGAAAACTTTTTTACCTATCCCCCATTTTTTCAAACAATCAAATACAGTGACAGCTAATTCAACTGTAGTGTACGGGGGAGGCATATGGTAAAAGTTGAGTAACTTTCTACATAACTTTCAATTTTCATTGACAAAGTGAGTAGTCAAACAAATATAGCCCTTAGAAGTAGATGTTGTCCATACATCAGTTAAACAAATTCTATTTGGTACCTTGGCCATGGCTTGTTTAAGTTTTTCTTTCTCTCTCAAATGA
>NW_018397258.1:9868096-9869659 GCF_002168275.2 Theobroma umbraticum | reverse complement strand
GCAAACCACAACCATAACAAGTTAGGGTACCCTATCAACATTAACCTTGGTGCCTCTTATTACAAGTAGAGCATAATAGAAAAGACTGACGTTCTTACTTTAAAGTTTTCTATTTAAGTGGGTTACCATATCTTCTTTCATGTCTACCATCGCCAATACTAGAATTATTCCTGTAATGGGAAGACTAAGTATCTCTAGGCTGTCTTATGGAAAAGGATCCCCTATTACCATTAGAATCTCTATAACTCTGAGTCTTGGCTTTCTTGAACCTATTTCTAGCTATTTTAGTCTTAATTGTCCTTATCTTTATCCTTTGAGCATAGTCCACCATTGAAGCATAAAAGTCAAACTTTTGAGAAGCCACTCCTTTAAACAAGGGCTCCAATAAACTATCAACAAATCTCATGGTCCTTATCTCTTCTTTGAAGACAAGATATGGAACATATCGAGCCAACTGAGTAAACTTAACATAATACTCTATCATTATCATCCTTAGAGTCTGCACCAATGACTTAAACTCTCGAGCTTTAGCATGTCATGCACTAGGGAGTAGAAAGCGATACTAAACTCAATCCAAGTAAGCGGAGTATCACCAACTCTCCTATCCTTACAAAAAGATGCATACCACTCTTGTGCCACATTTTTTAATCAGAACCCAATTGACTCCATAGCTTGAGTAGTAGAACATCCTACCATAGTGTATATGTTATCTATACTATCCAAAAATGCTTGAGGCTTCTTTTGCTAGGATGAGCCTTATACCTAATTGAGATTGGTCAAGGCTTTCTCCTAATTATGCAACGATATCATTTATATTGAACGATTAAAGGTTTTTCTTCATCAATAAGACATTAATTATAGTGAGTTATAAGTCTAATTAAATGAAATCTATGAGATTAATATGCCTTGCAAGAGAACTGTAACGCCCTCTTTTCTCAATCGTTACCGATGTCCGAGACTTGCAAGTAAATCCTCCAAGTCCCGAACAAGTCTTAGTTAAACTTCCAAATAATGTAAACTCAACTCATGATTTTAACGCCATAGCTCATTTAAACAAAGTAAACACAATAATTAAATCACGACATTTAGATACCAATAATCCAGTTTAATAACTACACAACATATTCAACTTAATAAGTGACAATCATTACACAATATCAAGTTTTTAACAAATACATTTTCACAACTATTAATCATTATGAGTCTGACTACTTGACATGGTACGACCCCTAGGCAGCGGAGCGACTCGGAGTGGGAGCCTAAGAGATGCCATTACCTACGTTGTAGCAAGTCTCGATGTGCTGAGCAATGCACCTAAGCTAATCACTTATTTACAAAATGAAAATAAAGGGGTGAGTCTCACAGACTCAGTGATCATCAACCCCCTGAGTAGGGTGTAGATGGCAAACAAGCTAAAGGCAGAAGATTTGAATATTAAAAATATAAGAATTTATAAAAACAAATTAACTCAAAAGGGAGGTTGGTGCCTTATATGTAAAACTAGTAAGCTAATGCGAAGTAGGCATTTAAATCAATATCAAACCATTTCATGTAAGATTTCTA
>NW_018397258.1:9867459-9867801 GCF_002168275.2 Theobroma umbraticum | reverse complement strand
CACCATGCGAAAAACTACGTGCATGAAAACCCAAAGAGATATCACTCTCGAGTAAGAATAGAATAATAAAGCTCGTGGACCTGCTTCCACGTAATAACATCCGGGAGCTCCATTCCACCAGATCCCCAGAGCCATGACAGCCTCAACGATGTTGGCCGACATCGGAGAAATCAGGCAGTTGCAACCGCATATCACTGGTGGCCTAGCCACAAACAATCACAGATCATTGCCCTAGCCATGTCTAGCAGCCCATCAACGACCCAAAGGTTCTCTAGTTAGAGCTCACTTGTGCACAAAGGTCACACTTAACTGAAGTGATAACTGACCTACTCTCGAATCTCC
>NW_018397258.1:9866285-9867205 GCF_002168275.2 Theobroma umbraticum | reverse complement strand
CATGGTAGTGTACTAAAACTCCTTTTTGTATCACTTTGCAATGTAAAACCTTTTTGCATAAGGGTATGATATCAAATCAGCATGGTGAGTGTGAAATTCATTCATGAATGCACATCACACAATCAATAAAGCACATTTTTGACACAAATTATATTGAAAAGCTTGTTTCCCGATTTTAAAATCCTTTACGTATATAACTTGTATATATTTATATAGTCAAAACACATATCAAATACTTTGGCATTCACAAACTCCTAAAATATCTACCAGCTCATGCTTCCCACAAACTTGCATTTAAAATAAATCATTTCATATCGATAAATATATATATATACATAATTATGAGATTATTTTTAAATAGACACCCCCTACTCACCTCACAATAGCTGGACATTACGTCGTTATTGACTTAAGCGTGTATCTAGCTAATTTTTACTTGTCAATATCTCGTTACCTCCTTTGGCACACCACCACGGTAACTTTGCTTACTATTCTCTTCCTAGCATCCATTCAAACCTAATTTATTTAATTATGCTCATAAATGGTAGCATATCAACCAACAATCTTTAACTAAATCTCATAGTTTTGTCAACAATATTTACAAATATTTATCACACAATTCACATCCTTTAACCAACCAAAGTTTATACAATATACTATAGTCACTTTACATGCTTACCTCTCGGTTTAAGATTGAATTTCACAAATGTTATTTACAACTTCTTCACTTCTAAGATTACCTTTGCTGCCACAAAAATAATCAAGCAATATACATCTCATTTTTCCTTTCCACTTATGATTTCAACGCTAAAACACTTGCCCATTGTTTATTTAGCTTCAAAATCACCATGGATTCTAAGATCTGCATGCCTCTGTTCCTTTGAATCCGTGTGGGTTCTTTCTACCACAAACAAAAGCGC
>NW_018397258.1:9865698-9865841 GCF_002168275.2 Theobroma umbraticum | reverse complement strand
ACAAAACACAAGGCAAAAGCCTTGGCAACATGTCCACCCGCCACATTACTTTTCACATACTTTTTCATTCGTTCATTTTTTTTTTCTTAATTTCATCCTTTATTCCCATTGGACCAATTCAATCCCCACTCACATTTCATGCA
>NW_018397258.1:9865567-9865688 GCF_002168275.2 Theobroma umbraticum | reverse complement strand
CCCTCCAAACTTTCATGCTTTATAACTTAGTCCTTCCGACACTTCTTAAATTTCAATTTCATCTTTTCTCCCTATACACATGTACAAATATAATATGAGGTTTGCACCCTTTCAGCATGTC
>NW_018397258.1:9865468-9865557 GCF_002168275.2 Theobroma umbraticum | reverse complement strand
ATTTTATTATTAAAATATTAAAAAAATTATTTTATTTCAAAATATTCTTTTTGCCCACTACCACTCCTTGGCACTTAAATTTTTGTCAA
>NW_018397258.1:9860161-9865393 GCF_002168275.2 Theobroma umbraticum | reverse complement strand
ACATACGGTGTGTTACAAAAACTATAATGGGTTGTAGTTATGAGATCCCTATACATCAAAGCATAATCTCAATGTTCCTAGTCAATGTATCATTGAGATTAAACATCAATGATGCTTAGAGACTGGTACGTTCTATATTCCTTACTTTGAAAGTAAACAATCGATCTCTTCGATTGAAGTATAGAGATACTTGAAACTATAATGTAGTTGTTTGCCTAATAAAATAAGTTCACCAAACATGACCTGCCATGAAAAGTGCATTTGGTAATACACTCCAGTGTTTATGCAACACTTCTAATGTGTTAATTATACAAATGCTCCCTAGACTTGAGACCCCAAGTTGTCTTATATATGCAATGCTATACTTTAATTTCATCCTTACGTGTGCTTAAATAAAAATGCCTAAATAAGATGCTTTTGGGAATAGTATGAAGCATGTAAAGGCAAATGAGTGGTCAAGATAAGAATCATCACTTTAAGTATTTTAGAGGACATATCCTATAAGTTCTTGGTTAACATTAGCTTGTTCCAATCTTGGCCAAGGTGACTTAGAGATTATGAAAAAGGTTTCATGAGTCTCTATAAAGTTAATGTTATAACTATAAGAATGAATATCGAGGTCAATAAGAGTACACACTGTACCAAGCTCTTATAATCTCCAAGATATATGATGAGGGAATGAATTACATTGATGGACTGTACACTAAAAGGTTGCCAAAGAACCCTTTGACTTTCCTAACAATGGGGTGGCCATGATATATTGCTAGAAGCTAATCTTGGTCTATGGAATTGATTATAAATTAATTGATTGAAATTTATATTAATCAATCAAGTCATTAATCAATTCCATTGCCAATATGTTAGGAACCTAATAGGTCACACACAGTGATAGCATTTAAATTAAATTGAGAGAGTTATTATTTAAGTTAGACTTAAATCACATGCCAGGTAATTAGCTTCTATAAACTTAATTTAAAAGAGTTTAATAAAGTTTTAGACATATTATATAAATAGTTATAATTATAATGGTACAATAATATAAAGAAAATTTTTTCAATTTAATTTCCATTCGGCATAATTAAAATAGCTAAACTAAGTCATGGGCCCATATTGTAATGTGTTATAATTTAGAGGTCCTTTTTGCAAAATTAAAGTTAATTTTAACCTAGTTATACAAATCACATTTAACTATTTTTTCACAAATGAAGAACAAGAGTTGTCAAAAAAGAAAATATAAGGGTTTTCTCTTTGCGTGTAGTCACTTACTTTGTGAAGAAGAAAAATTATTTTCGAGATAATTTTTCAATTGTGTGATTTGGCCATCCTTGTAAAAAGTGGAAAGGAACAAATGTTATCCCCTTTTGCTAGCACAAAAGCATAGTTAAAATCTCCCTCCTTTGGTAAAAGGTTCAAGTGAAATTGTGTGCAGTACTGTTGGAGGCCAGGAGCTTGATTGGCTAGGGTTTTTGCTTCTTATGGTGTTCACAGGTTGCATTGAGAAGATCACTATTCCAATTAGAAGAATGTTGGCAAAGTTAGCTTTTGATTTTATGATTTTATATGCCATTCTCTGTGTTAAAATATTACCATGGTGATCCATGGGTGTAGGTATGTTTTGTTTTTAAAGTTTTTAATTTTCTTTTCACTACAAAATTTCAACCAAGTCGTTCATAGTCAAACCCAACAGTAGTATCAGAGCCATCCATGGCTTGCTTTTAACACATTAAGATGTCTAATAATTTTTGATACTTTCTTTGAAAAGGTTGTGACGTGTAGGAGTTTTGTAGAAAACATTGAAATAAGTTTTAAACTTTACAATGTGCTCTAATTATCTTGATTTTTAGGTGGATTTTATTGTGAATTTTTTAAATCTTACTTCTTGCCATACTAATCTCATTTTATTATCAAAATTTTGAAGATTAGTTAGTGCATAAGATGCAGAAATTAATTATGCAATTGAAGTAGTAATCCGATGATATTATGATGCGTTATTTATGAGAAAATTCCATTCTGCCCAACTTTTATAAAGGTCTAGTTTTAAGCTTTTAAATAAAGTTTAAGTGCTTTATAAAAAATGTTGAAAAACTAAGAGATCAATATAAATTAGAAATGTTTGAAGATAGGTGATTATGTGTAGCTAATGGTGGAGGTAAAGCCACCAAAACATGGCTGAAATAGCTGCTGTTTACAATAGTGATAGTCACAATGTTGTTTGGCTTGGCAACCAAGAAAAACCTAAATTTGTGCAATTAGTTTCACCAATTGGCTGAGGATTTTTTAATCGAAAGGTTCCATAAAGTATTCAAATTGTTGCCAAGAATTTTAAGGATTTAAATCCCTAGAATTCAGCCTTCATAAATTTGAGATAGAGTCAAAATTGTTGTTACCTCTACAATAACAAGACAAAATTGTTAAATTTTTTCATAGCCAAAAACATTTCCTAAAGTCTTGGAAAATTGCTATATCAAGTTTAATTGGGAATTAAATTACTAATTTTATGGGACCAAATAGCTTCAAAAGAAAGACAAAACTGAAGCTGCCTTTGCAGATAATGGTCATGGTTTTGAATTTTTTGGACAGCCAAAAATGCCTTTTAAAATCCTGAATATTTATTCTGGAATAGTTCCTTGAGTTATCTATCAGGATAAATTTTATTACTAAGTTTAAGTCACAAAGAATTTAAAAAGGACTCAAAAACCAATTCTGCCACCTGTAGATAATGGTTACGATTTTTGAATTTTCTGAACAGCCAAAACACCTCTTAAAATCTTAAAAAAAATTCTAGACTAGCTTCATGAGTTATCTATTAAGATAAATTTTATTGGAATGCAATTCCGAAAAATACACGACCATAATATTGCATAATTAGGACATATCTGCTGTTGTTTGCAATAGGACACTATCTTGGTTATGACATAGGATTTGTCCAAATTTTATACCAATAAATGATCAATTAAATTAGTTAATTGGTTGAGAATAAGTTATGGAATCAGTTCCATAATTATGCTGATTTTTGAAACATTTAATTTAAGGAATATGATTTCCAAAATTAAGGATGTTAAAGATGATGCTTTGACATCCATAAATAAAGAAATGTGATTTCTAAAATTATGGAAGTTAAAATCTCTTCATCAGCTAACTAAATATCAATGCTCCACAAGAATTGATAGTTGATTTGATAAATTATGGAATGTGATTCCCTAATTTAGGGGGTTAAAATTTAAATAATTTGAGTCAACATTAATTTAGGAATTAGATTCCTAGTTGTAGTAGGAGTCTAAATATTTATGGACAAATTTGATTTCGAATTGACTTCTTACAAGAAAATAATTCTAATTGGACATTAAATTTAAAGATTAAATTATCTAAGATATTTCCTAATAAGATTAGGTAATAATAGATATTCAATCTTTAATTAAATGAGATTTATAATTGATTGCTTAAAATGTTTAGGAACACAAATTAAAATTGTTTTAATTTGTAATTTGTAATAAAATTTTAATTCTAATCTTAATGAAATTAAGAGTTAAAGAATTACTAATTTTGATTAGTAAAATTCTCTAAAGTTAGAATTTAAAAAAATTAAATTTTTTTAATCTAAAATACCTTTTATGATAAGCAATTTGAATAAGACATGTTTTAAATTTTGTATATTCATGTTGATGAATGTATGTAGATATTTATTGACTTAGGCCCAATATGATTGTGCTATAATTGAAGTCTATATTTGTCTCAAGTAATTTGCATGTGATAGATTTATTTTATGCTATTTGATAAATGCTATATAATACAAAATAGTAAGAATGAGATAGATTTATTTTATACGATTTAATTGATGTTATGCAAGCAAAATGAGACCTCAATAAATTTGTAAAACAAAATCCCTCATGAAAATATTGAGCTACATGCTATACATAACTAAGTTGCCTTTCACTATATAACAAGATAACGTGATTGCTCTTTTAATCGGAGGCTTATTGAGTACACTCAAGACCACACTTTTACATGAATATGTTTGAGTCATTGGTGTGTCTTACTCAACTAGTTTCATAAAATCCAAATGCTTGGAAACTTGATTATTTTGGAAACTAGAGGCAATGGCTAGGCACAACATATATGATATGTTTAGGCAATGTGTTGTCACCTAACTGATCTAGGAGTCACATAAGAGATGTGATCGATAAACTACGTAATCTACCCAATTAGGCATATTATGGCATGTTCAGCACACTTAAGGTCATGGCAAGTTGAACGAGGTCCTAGCCCACTAGAAAGTTTCTAAAAGAGACTTTTCAAAATGACTTTGATGGTTGTCATTTTGCATATAAAATAGTAGAAAACCAATTTAAAATTTTAAAGCCTTATTTTAAACAGTTTATGCATGATTATACTTATTGCTTTTGTTTTATCTATTTAGACATGATCTATATATATGGCTAAAAACTTGTCATTTTGGAACATCTTGGATGAAAACAAATTCAATAGCCCAAACTTCCTAGAATGGTTTCAGAACCTCAAGATCATTTTGAAACAAGAGAAGAAATCATATGTCCTTGACACATCTATTCCACCAATCTTTACTAATGATGCTGTGATAACTTTATTATATAGAGTTATTTTGACATATTTTGAGGGCTTAAGTAGCTAGATTTTTTAGATTTTAGGTTCGGATTTTAGCGTTTTAGGTGTTTTTCTAGTTTAAGTTTAATTACTTGTTAAGTGATTAATTTAAGTTATTTTGATTAAATTTTATATTGTTTTGTTTTAAATTACTTTAAGAGTAGTTATTGCTAATTTTCTTATGGCTTTTGTAGGAAATTGATGAAAAAGGCTCATTTGATGAAAATTAGTGCAAGTATGGTGATGACTTTATTTGTATATGTTTCGGTATTTTGACCATATGTTTCTCTAAACAACTAAAAATGAGGTGATTCTTAGACCAATATAATCCTAGAAAGAAGACCTACAATGTTTATTTTCATCAATATACCCAGTTCTGATTGGATCATGGTCAATATGTTTGTGAAAGTCGGAGCACTGCAGCAGTACGCAAGGACTGAATATGATGCGGTATTTGGAGCATATCTTTCAATCCAGAAGTCCAGTTGATGTGATTCTTGATCGATTGGAAAGCTAAGAGACAGAGATAAAACTTCTATGTTTACCACTTTGCCCAGTTCGGAATATGTCAGGGTGAAACTCACGTTTGAAGTTGATAGACTACCATAGCAC
>NW_018397258.1:9845754-9859972 GCF_002168275.2 Theobroma umbraticum | reverse complement strand
AGCCAAGAAAAAGGCAAGAAAACAAGAGAATTGGAGGGAGAATCAAGATCGCAAAGCTCCAACTATTAGTTTTCTCTCTTACTTTGTGTTTTTCTTATTTTCTTTAACTTAGATTCATGGCTAAATTTCTTTGGATATTGTCTTTATTAGATATTATGAGCTAATTTTTTTTTCTAGGATTGCAATTGAACTCACATGTAATCTAAATTTTTAATCACTTTCTTGCTTATTTTCAATGGGATTTGAATTGTTATTCCAATTTGTTCTTAATGCTTTTATTGCTTAGCGCACCAGTTAATTGATTTTGGAACCTAAACAAACTTGGGAAAGGGAGTTTAGTGTAGACTAAAATTGGGATAGCATATGATCATATTACTTGATTTGCGTATAGGATAGAGATATACCTATAGGCCATATGTAGCCAGATTAGAGCCTGAACTTAATGAGTCTGTTTTAATTTCAATTCACATAGGGATATAGTGTTTCGGTTAAAAAGGATATTTTTAGAAGATGAGTCGGGAGACCCTTATAAATAATTTAGGACTCCAAGTTAGCAATTCAAACCATTGAAATAAGTTAAGGAAGAGAGGTAAGATTTAGATGAAGTGTGAGGGATATTGTAATCCTAGGGTTTTTTGATTTGATATTTATTTGAGAATTTATTATTTTGATTTTTCTTAGTTTAATTTTGCTATAACTTAGTTTGATTTGATATTATTTTGATATTGTTTGGATAAGATTAATTTGCGATAATTTTAGTACTTAGTAAACTTTTAGATCAATTCCCTATGGGATCGATACTCTACTTGCTAATATACTGTCCATTCGATACGTATACTTGCGTAGTAGAATTTTAACTGACATGCTGGTGTTGAGGATAAGGAGGCATATCAATGTCATAAGGATGACGATGATCAGGCAACATGTGTGATGCTAGCCAGTATGACTCTTGAGCTCTAAAAGCAGCATGAGCACATGGATGTCTAATCCATGATTCACCTTAGAGAATTGTTCGATAAGGAGGGATGCACTTAGAGATATGAGATCTCTAAGGAATTGTTTTGGTGCAAAATGGTAAAAGGGAGTTTTGTCAAACCCCATGTACTGAAGATGATTGGACACATTGAGAGGCTTGGACAATTAAGACTAGCGATGAAGTATGAGTTAAGTATTGACTTAGTTTTATAGTCTTTTTTCGACAACTAAAGTTACTTCATGTTAAACTTCCATATGAACCATTTGGAAGCTACTCTTCTTAAACTTTTGAACATGTTGGACAAGGCAAAGAAGTCCATCAAAAGTGAAAAAAGAGTTTTACTTCTTGTTTCTTCTTCAAAGGCCCAAACAAAGTAAAAGCTGACGTAACACCCCCAACTTTCGATGTAAATTAAGTCAATTAAGAATGACCTATTAAGTATATTATGCCTTGAGGAAATATGAGAATATTGAATCGAATGCATGGTTTGAGATTTCGATTTGTATTTATATGATAATTGATGATATGTTATGTGTGGATTTGAAATTTTCAATGATTTAAGGTTATGGAAGAAGTTTAGAATGAGTTTCGGCTTTGTAATAAGCCTTTTTTATGAATCTAAACTTGAAAAGTTGAGTATGTTGGTCCAGGATCGACTATAGGCTTTTTATAGTCGATCTTAGGAAGGAAAAATGGGAAAAGAAGCAAGCATACTAGTCTAGGATCGACTATAAGGCATCCATAGTCATTCCTATGAAGAAAAGTTGAATATAATTTGGACATACTAGTCCAAGATCGACTATAGATTAATATTGTGAAGGAAAATAAGGTGCTTTTTGCTGGTCTAGGATTGACTACAAGTTCACCCTAGTTGATCAGAAATTACCAGATCAACTAAAAATACGCTTAAAAGCCTGAAAACCTTATTTTCGCTTCATCTTCTTCTTATTTCCTCATTCTTTCATCATTATCTCTCAAATTTCACATCCTCCAAACCTATTAATCTCCATCAACAAATCTTGGATTCTAAGTGTTGGAGGTGAGTGTTTTCACTTCCAAAAGCTTGATTTGTGATTATTACTCTCCTTCCCTAAAACTTAAAACCCTAACTTACAAGAATGAAATTTTGAATGAATTTGGAATGGATTAGAGCTTGGAAAATGCTTCTAGGTAAGAGTAAGCATTTTTACTGACTGATTTTCAATTTAGATGGTTAATAACTTAGATTTGATTTGGTCCAACTTTAAAGAAAATGGCCCCTTTGAGTTGACCAGGGATTTAGAGTAAATAATTGTATATCTAGCTAACATTTTTCAAAAGCTAGGATTTGATTAGTTTTGTGATGTTTTGATGTGCTTAAGGTAAGATTGAGTCATTTGGGCACATTTATGAGTTAAAACACAATTTGAGGCTAAATATTGAAGCTTGGCTATGGAGCACCTCTAATTTGTCACTATAAGTGGGTTAATTAAATGCATGTGATGCATAACGCATGGAAAATGCATTGCACTAGTACTATATTATGAATGTAGGCCCAATTGAATGTTCCTAGGCTAGAAAACTATGTATATATATATATATATGAATGTGATTGCTTAGATGGGTGTGCCTAGGCTAGTATATTGTTAATGTACATGTTAGTAAATGTTTTTGCTTGTGAATGCCATTAGGAAGCATGAACTGTTAGACATATAGATGATGTATGATTTTAATGGCTATTGGACATGTTGTGACTAAATCAGTGTGATGGTGACATTATGATGTGGGATTAGATTGCCCATTTGTTGACAAAATATTGATACATGATTTGATGTGATATTATTCATGAATATGTGGCTGTTCGGCCATAATTAAATTAAAATAAGATTGTTGATGTATATGTAGCCAATGAGCTATGATTATTGAGGCACTTAGACCATGAATGAGCTTATCAACAAATATAGCTCGATAAATCTCATTGCTACTATGTTGTGGACATATGGAGGAATAGAAACATGATGGTCTCATTATAGAATTGCAGTCCATTCGAGGAGTGAATTTTGGACATTGATTTAGCTTAAGGTTGAGTGGATCCCATTACCTTATGAGTATGTGTGTGCATGCAAGGATAGTGGTAAACAGGGGCTATGGTTTAATCTCGCTTGTGATTCCCACCTACAATGCCATTACGTCACCAGTCGGGAGATTATACCAGGCGATGTTGACCGATGGGAGATTACTCTGGTCAATGATATGATTTTTTGCTGGCCACTTGGTGCTGGGCGTGATGTGATTCTCCACTCATTGTTTCGATACATGTGTGATTTGTTCTACACTAATGGCTTTGCCCTATGCGTGATTTGTTTCTCCATTGGCTAGTCATCATGCGTGATTTTACTATGTCTAAAGGAGGATCACTTGTTGATTTGAGGCATATGTGATGTGAGATAACCTTAGAGATGCTTAAATAAACATGATATGAATCGATACAATACTCCGACGATTAGAGTGTGTTGGGGAGAATGATGTGACTGACTATAATTGGTTTCAATGGTAAGTCTTATGATGTGAGTGGTGATCTTTGGAGATCATGGGGGTGATTATATACCCCCATATTGAAGACTTAAGGATAATGATATGCCCTATATTTGTAGATACCCTAAGAGAGCAATGTTTATTATGTGTTTAATGTATGTATATAAACCAAATTATGTGCACCACTAACTGAGTGTTATAGTACTCACCCATTGTGTACCATGTATAGATAAATAGGCCATTTATCAAAGCATCACAAGGGTCGTCTATTGACAGACCAATTTTGACATACGGTAGGTCTCCGATTTTGGTCATTATGCTGGGTCAGGTCCACATTGGCTTCCTCACTCAAAATTTTAAGTTTAGAAAGTAATGTATTCTAGATATTGTACGCACTAAGTGCCATGTAATATTATGTACTAAAGGTTGTTATGTACGAACTCGTCTCGTATAGTCAATCAATGACTTTATGATAATTATATGAATTATGCGTTAGGGATGGTGTAAAATGTTGAACTTGGATTTTATTTATGAATATGATATATGAAATCCCTTAGTTATGTGTTATTTGATTTTGAACTTTAAGGCTTGCTCTGGTCTAATGGGCTTGCCTACTAGGCTGAGGGGTCGATAATGGACCCCTATGTTTAGGTCATGACAAAGTTGGTATCAAAGCGCCTAGGTTCGAGTGTCGTAGGTCATCCTATTTATGTTAGTGGAGTGTGAGGATTAGTATAGAGTTTTCTTCATGGTTTGCAACTGCAACATGAATTATAAGTAAAAGGCTATACAAACTCCCAAGTTTGAGTAAAGCCAATCCTTTGAATTTTGAATTTTGGAAATTTTGAACATGGTATTACTTCATCTTGGTCTAAGATTCCACTTAAGACGAAAGCAACCTTAAGGGCTACTAGAAAGCGAGATGCCCTAGATGAAGTAGTGATGAGAATGTGCGAAATGAGGAAGACAGCCCTATAAGAGGAGATGTCATCTTAGAATATTTGGTAGTTAAGTTATAAAGTTTGGCTAATGAATTCACTGATTTCCATAATAGAGAACTAGCACAATTTAAGGAATAGGTTGTCTCTAGTTCACATGATCCGGATTATGTGCCTCAGTGTGAATATCTGAGTAGGGCTATTTAAGTTTCTTTACTAGATTTCATGAAGTTAAAGTCCTCGTCTTTTACTGGTTCAGATGCAGAGGAAGATCTACAAAGATTTTTGAAAGATATGAAATGTATTTGTTCTGCGTTAGGATGTTCATCACATCATTAAGTGAAATTGGTGGGATTTAGATTAAACAATGTGGCCAAAATATGGTTTGTGTCATTTAAGAGAGGTAGACCATCAAGGTTAGCCTCAATGTCATGGGAAAAATTTGTTCAAGCTTTCCTAGATCACTTCTTACTTAAGAGTATGGAAAATGCTAAGGCAGAAGAGTTTGAGACTTTGAGATAGACCCCAAACATGATGGTGACGGAGTATGATGTTTGCTTCACCCAACTATTGAGATATGCTCATGACTTGGTCCTAATTGAGTAGAAAAGGATTAAGAGATTCATTAAGGGATTAATTAAACCGCTGTTTAGAGTTCTTGCCACCCAGAGGTTTACCTCTTGTGTAGCAATGGTAGCTGTGGCTAGAATGATTGAAACCAAGAGAATGAAATCTAGAATGGATAAAGGAAGGGGTCAAAGAGTTTGAATACAAGACCAACAAATCTGTAAAGATTCTAACGTGACTAGGAGTCCCACATTTATACGCCATCAGAGTTATGAAGGGACCATTCCTATGTGCAGGCCACTAAGAAATAGTGATTCACTTAACCCACCATTTAGCCAAGAACAATCTAACAAAGCATGTAATCTAAACTCGAGGGAAAAAGGTATTTTGTGTAATTATTGTGTAAAGGCACCTAGTGGATTATGCCACAAGATAGTTGGTCCATGTTTTAGTTGTGTTTATTTTAGACATTTGATAAGAGATTGCTTAATGTAGAGGTAATCAGCGAAGGGTAATCATGGATACAAAAGGCAAGTGTCCAATACTCCACTTAAAACTGCACTGACTATGAGAAATATTAGAGGTGATAAAGGCAAGGGTGTGGCCTCATCATCATGAGGTAGACTAGCACAATCGGGTAATGATAAAGGTGGTTAAGAATGGGTATTTGCTTTGACACTGTAAAATGCTCGAACTTCTAATTCAGTGGTCATAAGTACACTTTGTATTTATGGTACTAAAGCTTTACTTTTATTTGATCCTGGATTGACACATTCCTTTGTGTCCCTACATTTTATGCTAAAATTAAATCGATTTTGAAGTAATATGAAGGAATCTTAAATTGTGACTACTCCCTTAAAAGAGATATTTATGGTAGAATATATGTATAAGTCTTATGTGGTTCACATAAAGGACAAGGATACATTAGCAGACTTGGTGTTGCGACTAACCTTGGATTTTGATGTGATATTAGGAATGGACTGGTTAGCCTCCTATTTTGCCAAGGTAAACTACTGCCGTAAGCTTGTGAAGTTTAAGTTTCCAAGGTAGCCTAGTGTTTGTAGGAGTTGTGTTGGACATAACCGCCAAACCAATGCCAAGGCAAGAACGCCAAGTGTTGTTGGCGACAATAAAAGATGCTTCAATGGATGATAAGAGTATGGATTATGTATTGGTAGTAAATGAGTATTCTGATGTATTTCAAAATGAATTTCTTGGATTACTTCCCAAAAGGGAAATTAAATTTTGTTTTGACTTAATTCTATATACGCAGCCAATTCCAATACCTCCTTATTGAATGGCACCAACTAAATTAAGATAACTTAAGAAGCAATTGGAAGATTGATTGAATAAGGGATTTATTCACCTCTGTGTTTAACCTTAGGGAGCTCTGCTATCTGTGAAGAAAACAGATGGTAGCCTTTGGTTATGCATTGATTATTGGCAATTGAATAAGGTCACTATAAAGAATAAATATCCACTCCCAAGGATTGATGACTTGTTTGATTTATTGTAGGGTGCCGTGTACTTCTCTTAGATTGATTTACGCTCAGGGTATCACTAATTGAGAATAAGAGAATATGATGTACTCAAAACAGCGTTCGACACAGATTATAGACAATATGAATTTTTGGTGATGTCTTTTGGACTCACCAATGCACCTACAACATTTATGGATTTAATGAATAGGGTCTTTCAGGCATATTTGGATAAATCTATGGTCGTTTTTATCGACAATATTTTGGTGTACTTTAAGAGCCCAAAGGAACATGCTCCACATTTAAGAATTATGCTACAGACCTTGAGAAAGCATAGGTTATATGCTAAATTTTCGAAATGTGAGTTTTAGCTGAATAAAATCAATTTCTTAGGACACTTGATGTCTGAATAAGGGATGCAAGTTGATCCCAATAAAGCAAAAGTTATGGAAAATTGGCCAAGGTTGATGTCTATCACAGAAGTTAGAAGCTTTTTGGCTTTAACTAGGCATTACAAACATTTTACACAAGATTTTTCTAAGATTGCATCCCCTTTGATAAGATTGACTCAAAAAAGAGTTAAGTTTGATTGGTCTGATGCATGTGAGACTAGTTTTCAAACGCTTAAAGCTTGTCTCACTTTTGTACTTTTGCTAAGCTGGTTATGTGGATTCATAAGCTATACCATGTATTACAATGCATCACGAGTTGGATTGGGTTACGTGTTGATGTAACATGGAAAAGTTATAGCATATGACTCTTAATAGTTAAGGAGGCATGTACAAAACTATCCTATGCATGACCTAGAAAAGGCAACAATTATGTTTGTTTTAAATATTTGGTGCCATTATCTCTAAAGTGAAACTTGCAAAATATATACTGATCCCAAGAGTTTGAAGTATATACTTTAACAAAAAGACTTAATTTTGAGATAATGTAAGGTGGTTGAAATTATTGAAAGATTTTGATTACACCATGCATTACCATCTTGGCAAGGCCAATGTGGTGGCGGATCCTTTAAGCCAAAAATCAATAGGAAGTTTGGCGCATGCGATAATAAAGAACAGATCTTTGGTGTAGAGTTTGTATGATCTAGGCAATAGAGGTGTACACTTTAAGATTAATGATTCTAATGCCTTGTTGGCACATTTTAGAATTCGACCCATGATATTGGATCAAATTAAAGTTGCCTAGGCCCAAGATGAATATTCGATTAAACTACTTGGAGACATGAGTGAAGATAAAGCTCGAGACTTTGTATATGGCACAAATGGTTTAATGAGATATTGATCATAAATTTATGTGTCAAATATAGATAGTTTGAGAAATTAGATGTTAGAAGAAGTGCATGTGGCAACTTATGCAATACACCCTCGAGCCACTAGGATGTATCATGATCTGAGTCTATGCATTGGTGGCTAGGATTTAAAAGAGACATGGCTGAGTATGTCTCTATATGTTTGACATGTCAATAAATGAAGGTTGAACATCAAAAACCTTTGGAATTGCTACAACCGTTATCAATTCTTGAGTGGAAATGGGAACATGTAGTAATGGACTTTATGATGGGTTTACCGCGAGCTAGGGCTGATAATGATGCCATTTGGGTGATAATTGATCAGCTAACTAAGTCTGCTTACTTCTTATCAATCAAGATTAAGTATGGAGTAGCTTGGTATGCCCAAATATACATTAATGAGATTGTCAAGCTACATAGTGTTTTAGTAATGATAGTGTCTGACAGAAGACTGCAGTTCACAAGTCAATTTCGGAAGAGATTGCAAAAGGCCATAAGCACAAGATTGGATTTTAGTATAGCCTTTCACCTATAAATGGATGACCAATCTGAATGTTCCATCCAAACACTCGAGGATATGTTAAGAACGATTGTGCTCAACTTTAGAGTCTCTTGGAATTATTATTTGCCATTAACTGAGTTTGCTTATAACAATAGGTATCAAGCCATGATCGATGTGGTTCTGTATGAGCCTTTATGTGGGTGAAGATGTTGGTTTGAAGTGAGAGAATGGAAACTCTTAAGGCTAGAAATGGTCCAAGAAGCTGAACGAGGTGTTCAAGTAATTCAAGAAAGGATACTAACTGCTCAAAGTCATCAGATATCTTACGTTGATAACAACCAGAAACCCTTAGAATTTGAAGTCAGCGATTATGTGTTTTTGAAAGTTTTGTCTACATACATCAGACACTTTGAGGTACTGAGGCACATTAGCATAATTGCTTATCATTTGGTGTTACTGCCTAACTTGTCCAATGTTCATCCAGTTTTTCATGTGTTCATACTTAAGAAGTATGTTCTTGATCCTTTGCATGTGATACGATATGATGAAGTCCAGTTACAAGACGAGCTTAGTTATAAGGAGCAACCCCTAGTTATATTGGATCGGCAAGTAAAACAGCTTTGCTCCAAAGATATTGTCATAATGAAACTATTGTGGCAAAGCCATTCAATTGAAGAAGCCACATGGGAACTCAAGAAAAAAATGTAAGACTCACAATCTTTGATGTAAATTAAGAATGATTTATGAAATATGTGAAGTCTTAAGTATTTTGATGATATGATAAGTACGCCAAGTGTTTAAGGCTATACATATTGACACTTAGGCAAAACTATAAAGAAAAATGTGATAAATCCCATAATTTGAGATTTTGATTAAGGTTTGATGTTATGTTTATGAATTTATGTGTATGGGATTAATTTAAATGGATGACTTAAGGTGTAATATCAACTGAGAATAATATTGGAGTGTTAAACTTAGATTTTTGGAGTTTTTGGGAAGCTTAGAACTGCCTATAGTGGTGTAAATATCAATACATACCCTAGTGTATCGATACATTCAAGGCAGGATGAACAACGAAGGCTCCACGAAAAATATTCTATCGATATATTTGAGAATGTATCGATAAATTTGGTCAAAGATGAATATGTATTGATACAATTGAAGCAAAGAGCACCCAGGGAGAAAAGTATCGATAAAATTCTCATGTGTATCGATACATGTTGGGCAAAAAGGATTCTGCCTGAAATGCATCGATACATTACTCCAATGTATTGACACATTCATTCGAAATTAGGGTAAATGAATCAATACATTGCCAAAATGTATGGATACATCAAAAAGGAAAGGCAAAAATAAAAAAGGATTTCGGGCAATTTTGCTCAACTCTTTCTTTCAACCTTTTCTCTCCCTTTCTCTTTCTAGAAACCCAAGGCCCTAAGTTCCTAAATAGATTTTTAAAGTCATTTGAAGCTATTTAAAGCTTGGAAAACCATTCTGGAGGTAAGATTTAATGTTTTTACTTATTTTTTTTTTGAATTTAATTGGTTAAATGCTAAAATTTGATTTTCTCCAAATTTGATAATTTTCCCCCTTGGCTTGGATTGAGGAATTTGCGAGCTAATACCCATGCAATCCGACTTCTAAGGTATGGGTTTAGCTCGTGAATGAAGGATTTGAGCTTAAATAGTTGGATTGCTAAGATTTGGTTAATTGTACAAAAGCTGAAATTTTTCTAAAGCCATGAATAATAAACATTTCAATGTTCTGATGTGTTTGAAAAGAGAAATGGAGTTAAGTCAACTCATCGAAAAGCTAGACAAAGATTGGGGGCTAAGGATCGAAGCTTCACAGGGAGTGTCTTCTATTGTCACTATGAGTGGGTTTAAATAAATGCATGAAATGCATAATGCATAATAGATGCGCTGCCATAGTATTAGAATGAAATATGTATGCTCAAACGAATGAACCTAAGCTAGAGTTCTATATATGTGTATATGTATATATGTGAACTGTTTGTGATTGTGTGTTGTGATGTGAGCCACATGGTTGGCCTATGCTGTGTGTACCTAGACTAAGACTTCTAGAGGCTATGATGAACCCCTAAGAGTAGATTACCTAGGTGAATGATATGTTAAGATAATTTGATTGAATGATGCCTTGGAGACTTAGAGGCACTTAGAACCCTAATCGAGCTTAAGATGATTGAAGCTCAACAAATGTAATTTGTGGTTTGATGAGGAAAGATGTGAATGATAAAGACATGACAGCCTTGTTTGTGGAGCGTGATTTGACTATGTCCAGAGGAAGACCACTCGTTGAGTTGATTTGCATATGATGTGAGCTAGCCATGGAGAGGTCTAGATAAATGTGATATGATTTTGATGTGATACTCTGACAACCAGAGTTTTTAATGGTGAATGATTTGAATAACTTTGATCAGCTTCAAAGGTAAGCCTAACGATATGTGTGATAATCTTTAGAGACATTAAGGATGATGATATGCCCTCATATTATAGATTAAGTAATGATATGCTCTATGTTCAGAGATGTTTGCTAGTACATCAAAATGCACAGACAATGCATATATTTCATATATGTATTTAATATGCATATGATTTTGTTTATCTGCACCACTCAATGAGTATTATCATACTCACCTATTTGTATACCGTGTGTAGATAAGTAGGCTATAGAATTATGTGGCAAAGGTCATTTAGCAACAAACCGATTTTTGCATCTGGTAAGTTCTCCGTTTTGGTCACTCTGCTGAGTCATTTAAACCTTTCTGCTGTGGATATTGTGCATTGGCACTAAGTGCCATGTTATATTGTGTATTAAGGGTTAATATGTATGAATCCCTTTGGATGGCCAACGCATAGCCCTATTACGATTTGTATGGAAACTAAGCCAGGGATATTGTATTTTATTCGAATTTGTTATGAATATTTAATGATTGAATCCCTTGGCCTATGTATGTTTGAATATGAACTTTAAGGCTTGCCCAGGTCTAGTGGGATTGCTTACTAGGCTCATGCGCTGGTCATGGCCTTCAGATTCGGATCATGATAAGAAATGAGAGAGAAATACCCTTTTTTTTTTTGGCTTGATATGTGTGTTTTGAATTTGTGGCATTTGATTTAAATTCGGGGATGAATTTAAAGTAAGTCAATTAAGAATGATCGATTAAGTATATTATACCTTGAGGGAATATGAAACTATTGTTCGATTGTATGGTTTGAGGTTTTCATTTGTATTTATATGATAATCGATAATCTGTTATCTGTGGATTTGAAATTTAGAATGATTTGAGGTCACAGAAGAAGTTTAACATGAGTTTAGGCTTTACAAAAAGTCGCTTTTAAGAATCTGGACTTGAAAAGTCAAGCATGCTAGTCTAGGATCAACTATAGGCCCTTTATTGTTGATCCTAGGAAGGAAAAATGGGAATAGAAGCAAGCATACTGGTCCAGGATTGACTATAGGGCTTTCATAGTCGATCTTGTGAAGAAAAGTCAACTATAAACTGGACATACTAGTCCAAGATAGACTATAGGTCCTCTATAGTCGATCTTGTGACGAAAAATAAGGTGCATTTTGTTGGTCCATGATCAACTAGAAGTCCACCATAGTCGAACTAGACTACCAGATCAGTTTAAAATGGGCTTAAAAGCCCCAAAACCCGATTTTTTCTTAATTTTCTTCCTATTTCCTCTTCCTTCACCATTTTCTCTCAAATTTCTTATCCTTCAAACCCACTAATCTCTATCGACAAATCTTGGATTCTAAGTGCTGGAGGTAAGTGTTTAGACATCCAAAAGCTTGATTTGTGATTTTTATTTTCTTTCTCTCTCTATCTTTCTCTCTAAAACCTAAAACCTTAACTTCCAAGAATGAAATTTTGAAGCTATTTAGAGTGGATTGGAGCTTGGGAAATGCTTCTAGAAGTAAGAATAAGCATTTTTACTTATTAATTTTCAAATTAATTGGTTAACAGCTTAGATTTGATTTGGTTTAACTTTGAAGAAATTGACCCCCTTGAGTTCCTAGGGATTTAGGGTAAATAATTGTATAATCAAGCTTCTAAGGTGTGGGTTTAGGTCATTATCGAAGGATTTAAGTTTATACGTTGGATTGCTAAAGATTTGATTATGATTGACTTTGATTGGCTTTGAGGGTAAGTCTAATAATGTGAGTGATGATATATGGAGATCTTAGGGATGTGATATGCCCCCATATTGGAGACTAAGGGATAATCATATGCCCTGTATTGATAGATGTTTGCTAGGTCATGTAGATGCACTGAAAATGCCATATTTATTATGTGTTTAATGTATGTATATAAACCTGATTATGTGCACCACTCATTAAACATTATAGTACTCACCCATTTTGTACCATGTGTAGATAAACAGTCCACTAGACAGAGAATGGCAAGGGTCATCTATTGACAAACTGATTTTGGCAACCGGTAAGTCCGTTATTTTGGTCACTCCGCTTGGTCAGATCCACATTAGCTTTTGCAGTCAAAATTTTAAGTTTAGAAAGCAATGTATTCCTTATATTGTAGGCACAAAGTGCCATGTAATATTTGTGTACTAGGGGCTGTTATATACGAACCCATCTCAAATGGTTAATGAATGGTTTTATGATAATTGATTGAATTATGTGCCAAGGATGGTGCAAAATGTTAAACTTGAGTTTTATTTATATATGATATATGAAGTCCCTTGGCTATGTGTTATTTGATTATGAACTCTAAGGCTTGCTTGAGTCTAGTGGGCTTGCCTACCGAGCTCGTGCATCAGTTACGAACCCTTAGGTTTGGGTCGTGACAAACCTAAAAGGGGAAGAAGGTAACATCCCAAAATCAGAAGGCATTGAAACTTGAAAGAGGTGTTAAAAAGCTAAAACGAGAAAGACATTTGCCATTATTATGGCAAACCTAGGCATTAGCGAAGGAGTTGCATGGAGTACCTAGCAACTGTAGGTAACAAGAAAAAACTTATTGAAGTTTCTAATTTAGGTACCATTTGTTAAGATATACTACTTTATATATAAAGGTATATGGTACCTTATGTTGGCTCTAATATGTATGACATATTGTAGAGACCAGGAGCAAAGATGAGTAGGATCTTAGCTAAGGAGGTGACCATATTGATGCACTACTTGAAACATTAGATGCTACATATGGATGGTTGCGCTCCTATTTAAACTTATGATTTGACATGTTGGATAATTTGGTTAAATGTTTCGACATTTGTTGCCATATAGATGACTTGTGAAACATTTATATTTAGCATTTGGATGTTAAAGTTTTAATGTTTCATGTTTGGATAATTACTTGAAATAACTATATCTTACTTTATTATTATCAAAATTTCATATTTCTCCTTGCAATGGTATTTGATCAATTATAAATTACGAATTATGTCAAATTAGTTTGATTAAAATAAAATTAATCAATTAAGATTAATCAACTAATCAAGTGACCTTACTTAAGATAAGATCTTAGTAAAAGATCATTTGAGTTTGTGATTAATTGATCAAAGGAATGAATGTCGATTCATGTAAAGATGGAACTTTCTTATGAATAAAACATAAAGATGTTTATTCAAAAGAAGAAAGTAAAGTCATATTGTGATATGATTTGGTCTGTACCTCTCCAGTATACTGGGCCCATAATTGCATTCTAAAATCAATACAATTCCAAGAATACATTGGCATGTTTGTATTTAATTTTGTGTAATATTTGGAAGAGTTTTAATATTAATCTCATAAAGAATCTTGGATTTAGTGAGAGTATGATGACATTAAGAAAATAGTTTCTTAATATTACTATGTTACGTTGGAATATAATACTAGAGATTTTGCATTAAGTTGCATTATCAATATAATTGTATGAGAACTCCATGGATTTAGTAAGATACATTGAGATGTATTATTCAT
>NW_018397258.1:9845508-9845744 GCF_002168275.2 Theobroma umbraticum | reverse complement strand
TATACTAAATATGATTTAATGGAATTTCACACTTTATTCTATTTAATGAGATTCAAAGAGTTAGATGTAATAGAATATGTTAATGTACTTGTCTCATACACATGAGGAGATTAGTGGGAGTGAATATAGTTCATTATTGATGCAATTACATAAGATGTAATATGTGTACAAAGAAAAGTCCAAGTTTTAATAAGCAGTGGACAGCACAATACTAAGTGACAAAATGCATGTGATGC
>NW_018397258.1:9842194-9845498 GCF_002168275.2 Theobroma umbraticum | reverse complement strand
GTCAAGTTGGAATAGTTCCAAAGTTGTAAAAGGACTATGAACATGTATATAAATAAGGTCAATACATCCTATTAAAGGATCAAGTAAAAGGATACTTAGACTTTTAGCTCATAGAACTAATAAAGGATTTTGGCCATTGTTAATATAACAATGGAGCCACACAAAGAGCCCAGGTCTCACTGGATATAAATATAGTAATATGACAATGTTGTGACATCAGAAGGATAAGAGCAATTAACCACATTAAAAGGTACAAACGAGTCTATAAAGAGACATAGTTGCTAAATAGATTGGATCCACATTGCAATGAGGGAGCAATTGGCTTTGTGCTAGTGAGAGAATGTTGGGATGAGCCTTGCAGCCAATTGAGATTGGTCAAGGCTTGATTCCAATCGTACAACGATATCATTCATATTCAATGATTAACAATTTTTCTTCATCAATAAGACATTAATTATAATGAGTTATAAGTCTAATTAGATGAAGTCTATGAGATTAATATGCCTTGCAAGGAAACTGTAATTGGTTACAATTATGAGATCCCTATGCATCAAAGCATCATCTCAAAATGTTCTTGGTCAATGTATCATTGAGGCTAGACATTAATGATGCTTAGAGACTGGTATATTCTATGTTTTTTGGCTAGGATAACAAGTTCACTAAATATAACCCGCCATGAGAAGTGCATTTGGTAATACACTCTAGTGTTCATGCAACACTTGTCATGTGTCAGTTGTGTAAATATTCTCTAGACTTGAGACACCAAGTTGTCTTATTTATGGAATGCTATACTTTAATTTCATCCCTACGGGTGCTTAACCAAGGATGCCTAAACAGGATGTTTTTGGGTATAGTATGAAGCATGTGAAGGCAAATGAGTGGTCAAGATAGGAATCATGACCTCAAGTGTTTTAAAGGATAGATCCTATTAGTTCTTGGTTAACATTAGCTTATTGAAGTCTTTGCCCAAGGTGACTTGGAGATTATAAAAAAGGTTTCATAAGTATTCATAAAAATAATGCTATAATTGCAAGAACGAATATAAAGGTCAATAAGAATAGCCATTATACCAAGCTCTTATCATTTTTGGGATATATGATGAGGGAATAAATTACACTGATAGACTATATATTGAAAGGTTATCAAAGAACTCTTTGACTCTCATGACAACTGGATGGCCATGATGCATTACTAAATGCCAATCTTGGTCTATTGAATTGCTTATAAATTAATTGATTGAAATTTATATTAATCAATTAAGTTATTAATCAATTTCATTGCCAATATGTTAGGAACCTAATAAGTCACACACAATGATTGCATTTGAATTAAATTAGGAGAGTGATGATTTAAGTTAGACTTAAATCACATGCTGGGTAATTAACTTCTATAAACTTAATTTAGAATAGTTTATTTAAGTTTTAGCCATAATATATAAATAGTTATAATTATAATGCTGAAATTGCAATAATATAAAGAAAATTATTTCAATTTAATTTCCATTGGGGTTAATTGAAACAATTTAATTAAGTCATGGGATTATATTGTAATGTGTTATAATTTGGCATGCCTTATTGCAAAATCAAAGTTAATTTTAACCTAGCTTTAAATCACATTTAACTATTGTTCCACATATGAGGAAAAAGAGTTGTCAGAAAAGAAAAAAGAGTTTTCTGCTTATGTACCGTCACTTATTTAGAGAAGAAGAAAATCTGTTTTTGAAGCAAGTTTTGAAGTGTGCGATTCAACCATCCTTCAGAGAAGTGGAAAAGGACAAATGTTGTCCCTTTTTGCTAGCATAAAACCATAGTTAAAATCTTCGTCCTTTGCTGAAAGGTTCAAACGAAATCATGTGTAGTACCATTAAAGGCCAAGAGCTTGATTGGCTAAGGTTTTTACTTCTTATAATGTTCGCAGGTTGCTTTAAGAAGATTGATATTCCGATCAGAAAAATGTTGGCAAGGTTAGCTTTTAATTTTATATCTTATATGCTATTCTATGTGTTACAATATCACAATCATGATTCATGAGTGGAGATATGTTTTGTTTTTAAAATTTTTAATTTTTTTTTGCTACGTACTTTTGAGCATGTCGTCCATAGCCAAACCCAACATATCTAACACATTAGACCTCGTAAAAGAAAGAGGTTTAAACCTTAATAAATTTGGCAAAGAAATATCCAACCTATCCTAACTGTCTCGAGCTATTGTTGGTCATCTTGACCTTGGGAACTAAGAGATGCTTGCATGATAGATGGTCCCTCACTTTAATGTCTTTACGCTAACATCTCCTAGGCGATGACTGTTATAGTCTGGCCTAAGTCATGCATACCAACTGCCATTTGCTCAAGGGTCACACCCCTAATTGGGTGTCCCATCTCAACCTCTAAGGCCTGATCTTCAACATGATCATTAGTAAATGTCTTTCACTGAACTTACGGGTCTACAACATCTACCACAACCGCTAATAGTGGGTGTATGAGGTCTATCAGTAGTATCTATGAAAGTTTCCTACTCTACCCCATCTCTAAAAACTATCCAATCCTAAGCGGCATGATCACACCTAGATAAGAGCAATTACACATAAAGGTCTCAATATATAGACATATATAGATAGGTGACGTTAATAAATTGGATATAAGTTTAGAAGACAAACTAGGAATCATGCACGAGTCTCCCATTTTTGATTTGTGCCTAAGTACACAAAGTGAAAACAAGATTCTTTCACACAACTTCAACACTCTGCGACACGACCAAGAAAATCCTAAGACTTATACAACCTAGGGTTCTGATATCAACTTTGTCACATCCCATTTTAAGAGGGATCGGGATGACACATGAACCTATGTGAATATGGCCCACTAGGCCCAAGCAAGCCTAAATCCATAAATGCATGGGCTAGTCATCCATCACATTCACCAACATAAGTTCATCCATAATCAAAATATGCAGTACTTCATCAAGGCCATTACAGAACTTCTTAACGTAAAGTGTTGTTTCTTTCACTTTTCATATAAATATTCACATTTAAATGAAACAATTATGGCTTGGCACATACCCTATGCCTATTTTACTATAGACATCCACCATAGTCTTATCATTCTCATGCACCCATAATTGGGGCTCAACAAAATATGTAGAAGCGTCAACAAGTTTGTCAATGTTATTTACATAAAAAAGCTCATTATTAACAAGACAATTCAAAAATAGACTAGACACACTACAAAGTGTGTAATACTAGAAGGCTAGAGAAAAGGCTCTACCACGCCTACCACAAATGAGGTGCTCCACGACTCCACAAGTCG
>NW_018397258.1:9830341-9842184 GCF_002168275.2 Theobroma umbraticum | reverse complement strand
CAAGTTATGAACTAAAACAACATAGGGAAAAATAACGTACGATTCACAAAGACTCCGTGAGTGAATACGAGGAAGAAGACAAGCCAAGCAATGAGAGTTTGGCAATAAATCGTAGTTTCAAAATAATTATGACAATTACGTAACCATAAATGCACTCTAAACTCACGATGCATAAAATATACTACTCATATCCAAGGTTAACTTACAAAATATTTGCAAGGAAAATACGATAAGTAACCCATGAACCTTTAAGTTCAACATCAAACATTCAATCGAGAATGAACAATTCATTTAATAAATTACATCAATACATACCATCAGCAAATTAAGGGGAGAATGCGTAATTTTGCCCAACTCATCCTTATGAAATTCCTACCCCTTCATCGAGACTCATAAAGAGAGGAAAAGTGGTACAATACCCAACTTAATCATGTGGTATTTTTACCTCCACACCAAGACTAGAGCCAACATACATAAGGGGAAAAGATGGCACGTTGGCCAAGCTTAAACTTGTGATATTCTTACCCCTACAGTAGGACTAAATCCAACATACAAAAAGGGATGATGGCATGCTGGACAAGCTTAAGCATGTGGTATTCTTACCCAACACTGGGACTAGAGCCAATCGCTACACACTCAAAATTTCATAGAAGATCATATCTAGATCAAGCATCAATAACAAATCATGTCAAACACATGAATAATGTAAAAGTGGAGATCTTCTCAATCCATAGTCATAACATGTACATTCAATAACATTTTAATCATCTACAACCATTCTCAATCACATATATAATTTTTGTATGCACACTAGCCCAAAGGCTAGAGTAATCAAATGTACTACAATCATAAAAAGGCATGTCCCCCCTTATTGAAAACTAATACAAAATAACATATTTACATGTACATATAGTTTCAAAAATGAATTTTCAAAACATTTTCGCATCCATTACATTTTCTAGAATAAATATTTATGAGAAATCATGTTCATCAATAAACCCTCAATCACTCAAATCATGCTTTCAACTTTACATATTAAAATAGTTTCGAAAATGGTGTATCCATGCACCTTAAAACGTCAACTTCGACCAACAAATACCAATCTAGTCTAGCAATTCCAGTGGAATTTGATTTATTCCTAAACATTCAATAATCATAATAATCATTCTTCAATCCATAAATCACGTAATTATCTAACTAAGCCTTTTCAAAATTAGTCAGATTCATCTATAACTAATTTCTAGCTTAAACTCGTTGTTTTACAAATACCCATATGTAGAAAATTCATAAATCTTTCATTCTTACCTTAGGTGAGCTTAGATGCTAAGTAAAATAGCAAAACCTTTAAGCTCTAACAACTAATAAAAAATCTAGGCAACAAAACCATATTTTTAGAATCTTAAAATAAAGTTTTAAGGATTCCAAAGGTTAAAAATGTCACCTTTTTCTGAATAACCCAAAACTAAGCTTAAAATCATAAAAAATTGCTTATTTTATCCAAAAATCAACTAAGAGAGCTTAAAGTTTTAGAAAATACCTTGGAAAATGGTTGAAAACTGAAACCCTTTGTTTCATATGATTTATTTATAGTATTGGGTGTGAAAATATGATTTTACCCTTTTTATTTTTCAAAAAAATACATCATCTGTTGATAGATTGAGGCTATCTATTGACAGATAGGCTTGAAGGCCCTTTAAAAGAATTCTGGTTGCAATCTATCAATAAATGGAATCATCTATTGATAGATTGAGCCATCTATCAACAGATCTGGCTATCTATGGATAAATTTTGTTCATCTATCCATAGATGTTCTTCGCGGTTGCTTCAAGAAAACCTTTCTAGATTACATCTATCAATAGATGAAGAACATCTATTGATAGATAGGCTCTAGTATGCAAAAATGAACTTTAAAATCATGTCTAATTAGACTCATTTTAATACCAAACTTATCTAATAATCTTAATGCATCAAAACATGAATTTTTCCAACATTAAACTTAGTTTTGAATGTTCAAAACACAACACCATCATGTTCACCTAAGGATTTCTTAACCTAGCATTTTACATTAGAATGGGATTTCATAATACCAAAACCCACAACTTATACAGAGGAAGACACAAGTGCAATGCTGCTATTGAATGTCATCAAAAATATCTACCACTAAAGTACAAGACTCTTAGAAAGTTTACAATCCTGTTACTTTCGGATCTTCAAAATAAGAACTTTAAAATGGTGAGTACAAAATACTCAATGAGGGACATGGAAGGGAATAAACATAAGATAATGAGGAAGTTTTATAAAACTATGCAACTTATTTGAAACCATGCAAGTTTTCTCATCCAAATCCATGATGCCGGGGTGCATTCCACCCATTCAAAGCCATTTTAAATACAATCCGTTTCATAAAACATTTCTTAAGTTAAAATAGTTTCAACACCTTCATCAATTTACATATAATACAATTGATATGGATACTTATGGTGCAGGCATCAAGACTTACAATAAAGAATGCACCTATATGACCCCACTACAAGACAAGTCTTAAAACTTTCTATAGAGGCATCTATACCTCACTCATGATCTACATATTACCAATACTTAGGCAATTCCTCAAGTCCTCAATTCTTTTTTATCATCCAGAATATACATAACATTCTTATCATGGCTCATATTATAAATCTCGTTGTATACCATAATATTAAAACTGTATTCCATACATGGGATTCATTTATACTCTTGAATTCTTAGTTCACATTCAAGTACCATACCTTAAAGTCATAGCTCATATCAAAAACCTTGACTTTTATTTGAGAACTTAGAATCTCAAATCATCATCTCATTTCCAGGTGGAGTAAATACAAATCCAATGGTGCATCTCCACTTTGGCACTAACAGTGAATTAACATATTTCTACACCACTGTTAAGGATGAATTAGAGGATTTCCATTCCCTTGCCAAGTGTAACAACACGAGAAGGCTCGAAAGAAGGCACTATGAAATTTACCAATAAAAGTTGAGCTACTCATCCATAAGGCAGCAAGCCAAGCAAGCTACTAATTTAAAACAGAAAGAATAAGCTTTGGGTGTGAGTTATAAAACTCTATAAGAAAATGTGGGAAGGAGACAAGCTAAAAAGGAAGAGCTTTTGCAATAATTTATAACTTGCAATAAACATGACTTTCATTCGCAAACATCTCATTTCTTTCCAAATGTTTGAAATAATGTTGTTTAAGATCAATTCACATGATTTTAGTTGAAATCCAAGTCACATAAAAGTTTGGATTGAAAAATAAGCTTAAAATCAAGTGAAAAACCTTTTGAAAGGAGAAAATAAGAGATTATATACCTTAAGTATCGATACCTTCACCACAAATATCAATACTTTCCATCCATAATTCCTTTTAGGCCACAAGTATCGATACTACTATTAGGGATTTGAAACATGTTAAAGTTAATCATACTCAACGAAATATTAAAAAAAAAATTATCCCCAAAGCCTAATCTAGAAAAAGAACAAGAGAAAGATTCTGACATATAACTAAACATTTGATGTCTACTTCCTTTTAGTGGAGTCTTTTCATAACAAAATTCCCCAATTGCATAAATCGCTTTAAGTAGACAAGCGTAAGTAGAATGTTAAACTCCCATGAGAATTGTCTTGTGTGGACTTGCATTGATTACTGAGCCTCGCTTCCTTTGCCTAAGCCCATCTCACGAAAAGATTAGAAAATTCTATAGAGAAAACAATAACAAAAGCCTAGGGTTTCAAACTTCCTTTGATCATTTTCACCTAGGTTAATGCATTCTGTTTGGTTTAACTTGTCTTAAATAACTTGTTAATCAGGAATACTTGATTATCTACATGCTTATGTCTAAGTCATGTGAACCTATTATTACTAATCACTTACCACGATAGATAAGATAATTAATAATAACACCTTAAAATTAAGTTCCCTTAAGCGATTACACACGACTAGTAGATATAGTGATTACTACTCTTGCTCTCACGCAAGAGTCATCTATGATACTAATTCATATGTCACTTTCTTTATAGTTTGGATTCCTAAATTCCTATGTCCAATTCATTAGGTCTCCGTTTGAATTCCCCCGTAAGGTTTACTAAAGTTACTAATATCTCAATTCATTCCTTTAATCCAGATTTTGCAATTCCTATGTCTAGTTCATTAGGAATCACCCTAATTCCCTTTTAAGGTTTATTAGTATCACATTTATAAAGTGAATTAAAAAGGAGCATTAAGCATAAAGAAAACGAACTAAGTTATTTAAGTTTATATTTTTGGTTACCAAAGAGAATTTAGTTTACCTAAGCTACTTGACCAAATTCCACTAAAAACTCTAGCTAAAATTATTTAGTTACTCATATTTTTTAAAGAATGAAATAAAATAAAAGACATGCTGAAAATCAAAAAGAAAGAAAGAATACTTTTAACCTTAACACTAAAATCACCTTATAATTAAGTTAGGCTTTGTTCAACAAAGTAACAAGATTTCCAGGATTAAAATTTAACTAAAAATCTTATTAGTTTACCAACTTCACTAAACTTTAATGAAGCTCCAATGATGGATCAAAATTGCATAAAAAGATAAGAAAATAAATAGAATTTTATTAATTGAAAACCAAAAGAGTGCTAAGAAGAATAAGTAAGGAGGTTAAGCTAAAAAGCTTTAACCAAACTCACTCTTTTTTTGAAAGAACTTAAGTTTAAGTGGAAAGTTATCAAAGTAAACGATAGAAACAATGAATGAACTAAAAAAAGTAATTGTAGAAAAAAAAATTTATTGAACATAAAACTATACCAGTTGGAAATTGAAAGCCATTTCTACTAAAAAAGAAAACTAAAAGAACATTTGCTAGAAAAATGTGGAGAAACTTAAACGAATATCCTAAAAATTGTATAAAACAAAGAAGAGAAGGCTTGCTTGAAGAGTTAGCCTAGCTAGGTATTTATAGCCAAAATGAGGGAGAGTTTTGGCTTAAGTCTTCCACCTTTAAATTTCAAAATTAAAGTTTTCAATTCCTTGATCATTTGGCTAGATATCAAGCTGATTTTTATCTGATTTCTAGCTTGAATTTTGAGTGAAAATTGACTTTTTCAAGCTACAAAATGGCAAGCCAATGTTAGGATGAATTTGGTATGAAATGTGTCCAAGTGCTTCCTTGAATTCAAATTGCAAAAGCTTGAATTTTTCCCTTTTCAATTTTGAAACCATTTTAGCAAAAATTTCCCCTTATTATCTTCATGATTTTATGCCTTTTATCCAAAGAAATTAGGTTATAAATCATCTATACGCTAGCTTAAAATTTAAACTCTTTAGGATTTAAATTTAGGCTTTAAACTTAGTTAATTAGTTAAGGACTCTTTCCATCTGAATTCTTTGACGTCTCTATCAAATCGTCTAGATTTCAAACCCTTTTAGATAGCTTCAATTCAAACAGCCTACCTTTTTCATGGATTTTGCATGAATTTGTCCAAAAACTTGCTGAAAGGTGATGATTTTGAACAATAGCAGCCTTAGGAAACTTGACCTTTCTTGGGTTTAACATCCCTAATTTTTTACTCTCAACTCGAAATTGAGTGATTCCAAGTCCTATTGAAAGCTAACTTTATGCTGAAAAATTTTATCTCATAGTCTTCCTCAAATTTTGATGCCAAGGTAGTTAATTTGGGCTGGAAGTTGATCTTTGTGCATGGCTTGCATGAAAGTTTTGAATTTTAGCCTTATTTTCCTACATAAATTAAAAAACACATAAATTCACAAATTTTCAAATTATTTACAAAAGAAGACATTTTAATAAAAATGGGGTAAAAATGAATTATTTTATTTGAAAAGTATGCAAAATATCATATGCATTAGGGCTTAAAAATTCTATATAAATATAGTTATCATCTTCCTTAAATTTTTCTCTTCTTGTACATCAATTAGTACTTGTCATACCATAACAGCAAAATTTGTTAAAAAAGTAAATTCAAAGTAAAATTACTAAGAAGGGGTGAATTGGTTTTGAAATAAAAATTCTCTCTTTTTTGAAAAGCTTTGAAGATGAAGCAAAAATATGAGAAAATATAACAACAAAATAGAGTATGAAATGAATAAGTAAAAAGCAAAAAATATAAAGAGTACTCAACAAGATTTTTATAGAGGTTCCGCCTTCAAATGCCAACATCTTCTTCCTTGATATCACAAGAAGTTTGAATCCATTATCAACTTGCCTTTTCAACAGGATTAGACGCAACCTTTACAAGATGCCTTTTAACAAGATCAAGCGTAACCTCCATAATATGCCTTTTACCAAAATTAGGTGTAACTTTACCAAGACACTGCTTTTTTCAGGTTCTAGCACAACGTTTACACAAGATGTAGCCTTTTAAAGGATTAAGCCAAACCTTTCTACCTTTTTGCTTAGAGGTATAACAATTACAAAAGTGGATTATCGAGAATCCCTAGCTTAAAACCTTTAACAAGGCTGATTAGGAAGTTTAAGATAAAAAAAAAATTGAGAGCTTTCTCAAAAGATATGAATGATGAAAGTAGGTTTAAGCTCAAGAAATTTCAGTTGAAAGATAAAAATGTGATCTTTAGATTCTGTTTTTGCTCAAAGATACGATTTTTTTGCTTTAAGCACTTTCTCTTGTTTTTTTTTTTCGCTCTTTTCTTCTTTAAGGAAGATTCAAATTTGTTCAGGTTCTTTGCTTTAATGTTCTCAAGGTAGGTATTAATAGCCTATGTGATTTCTTTCCCATTGGAGTGAAATTTAAATCACTTATTGTACGTTCCAACTAGCTTGTAAAATTTTATCGTATATGGAAATCGATTATTTACTGTTAAGTTCTCCGTTCTTCACAAAGTTTGGAACTTTCTATCTTTGAAGAATTGATTCTTCTATTTGAGAAGTCAGTTCTTCATAAAGTTTAGAGCTTTTTATCTTTTAGGAATCATTTTTTCTATTTTGAGATGGTGATTCTTCTAAAATTGGGTTCAAAGGTGTCATTTTTGAAATCTTGAAAAATCGATTCTTCTGCCTCAAGGTGTCAGTTCGTCACTATGATCTTAGCCCCAAAATTTGAATGTGAGCTTGATTTTTGGTAGTTCAATCCTATCCAAGTGTACTATCTTTGTTTTGGTCACCAAGTTTTTGAACTTTGCCTTTGGTGCTTTAAGAATCGATATCTTTTCCATGTAGAATAGATTATTTCTTCTTTGCAATTTTCTCTTTTGCATTTTATCCCTTTAGAATCGATTCTTTGTCTTTGAGGTGTCGATTCTTCACAAATTCTAAAGCTTATGTCTTTCAAAAACTGACTTCTTTTCTCGAAATCGATTCTTCACTGTTGATATCTGTTTAAAAACCGACTTCACCTTTTTTAAAATCAACTCTTCCTGTGATAAAGAAATAAATATTGTTCTCTTCTCATTTAAGAATTAAGTCTTTTCTTTTGAGAATTTGATTCTTAGGCTAGCACTTTGAACTTGAAAACAAGAAATATTTGGAGAAACTAAAAGACATTTCTTTAAGTTCAAGATCATGATTATTCATATTTAAAACATGTTCAATCAATCTTAGCATTTTAATAAATCTTTCTCTTAAGGTCAGGGTTAACATATCTTTAAGGATTTTCTTCATATTCAAAAGTATCTTTAATTTATTTTTAACGCTCATTAAGTTCAATCAATTTTGTCATTTCAAAATAAGAATAAAGCTAACAATCTCCCCTTTTTTGATAAGACAAAATTAAGAGTTAAACTTTCTCATTGAAGAACATTCCCCTTGAAATTATGCTTATGATTTCAAAATATTTTTCTCAAGGAAAGCTCTCCCTAAATCTGTGCCTTTTCAAAAAGATTTATATTTTAGTTTTCAAATCATTTTGAAAAATTCAACCATGAATTTAGAGAAGTTAAGCTTGGCAAATTTACTCACAATATACTCCCCTTTTTTTTAATATAAACAAAAAACAAAAGATAGATTATAAGATTAATGAGAAAAAAAACTCATAGCAAAAAAAAAAGCATTAGTAGCATAAGTTAAGTATAAAGATCAAATGGCATTTAAAGAAAAATCACATAGACACTCATAGCAAAAGAGTTCAATCAATCATCAATCAAAATAGAGAAATATCAACACAAAGAGGATCAGTGAAAATAGAAACTTTATTAAATAGAGAGATGCACAAAATATCAATTGCGTTGTAATCAGATTTGAACGAAACAAAGATGCATGCAAGTGTTAATGCAAAGCAACTGTCTAAAAGGTTTTGAAAATGAATTAGAGTCAAATCCTAAGTGAAGGTTATGGCTTTTTAAGCTAGTGGTATATAATTTTCTGATTTTGGGACAATTGCTGTTGATTTCTAGAGATTAAAATGATTTTTGTTTCAAAGTTTAAGTAAATGGTTGTCTAGTTTGATGAAGGAAACAGTGTAATAATTGATTATCTATTCGAATTTTTTAATGTAGTTCTCCATTATTGCATAGTCTTTTTGTTGATTTCATCAAACTTATCAAACCAACTTTTTTCTTGACTATTTATTTCAGCACAAAAGAAGTGATGTGCACCTTCAGGTATGTATTATGTATTAGATAGTCCAAATAGACCTTCATTTGCCTTTAGAGGAGGTTCATAAGGAACTGAAGGATCTGTTAGTACATTAAATTTGTCGAAATCTATTTTTGGGTGGACTTCATCATACTTTTTTTTACCTGCTACTTGTATTTCTTTTCTTTTATCTTCATCTTTTTGTTGAATATGTTTCCTTGTCCATTCATTTTTGACAACATCATATTCAAAATTGAGTTTTTCAATTGCTTCTTGATCAAGATTGTTGACTTTCTTAGCCATTACTAGCTCGGTTAGTTAGTTATCAACCTTCATCTTGTCCAAAATCTCTGATACGGCCATTCCATAAGATAAACTATTTCTTCCTCCTCTAGCTATTTATTCCAAATCATTTTAAATGAAATATTTCAATTGGAGTACACTTATTGATATGATGCCATTACCTCATGTCTTCAACTATCATTGTATTTCTTTTATGGTTGAATGGTCTTTGTGTTTGTGTGACAACCAAGTGTAAAATTTTGTCATTCGCATTGAGTCTTGTTGTGCTCTTTGGATTCTTTGTTGAAGTGACTGGGCCAATCAATAATTCAGCTTTTAGCTTATCTTCTGTGATTTTTTTCTTCATTTATCCCAATGATAGAATCTCTTTTGTTTGGTTTTAGCTTCAAAAATTTTTGCAGCTGTGTTGGTGTGATAATGATCTTCTTTCCACTAGCCAACATAGCAAATGAATCATTATGGTCATTGATGTCTTCATCATTATCTCTTTGATATTCAATAGCTGTATTTGAATAAAACAAACTAATTTTTGATAAATTGCTCTTCTTAGGTATAGATATTCATAGCATCCCATTTTCCTTAGATTTTCAATATATGGTAGTTAAATTCTTTCACATACTATTCCAAGTCTATATTTCTTCCATGAATTACCTTTTTTTTAGACTAGTTTGCATCAAATATATTTATTTCTTCTCTATTTGTAAAGCTGATGTTGAATAGATTGGTTTTCTCAAATATCATACTTTTGGAAGGTGTTACTGAAACTTTTGCTTTTTTTTCTTTTTTTCACTTTTTTGAAGCCATTTTCTCTGAAGATTGATTCTACTTTGATAGTTTGGTATTGGGTGTCAAAGGCTTTAAAAGAGAACAAATTGATTCTTTGTTCATAGAACCAATTCTTCTTTAAGGGACTTGTATTTGTAAATGGGTTAATTAGAATTTAAAAAGATGTGGAAGGGAAAAGCTTTTTGAATAAGATTCAGCCTTTTCATTCTTAAAAGTCTATTTTAGAGAAAGAAAATTTTTTCAGAAAGAAAGGATTGAGAAATCTTAACTTTTGAAGGGCTTTAAAGATGAAAAATGTGGTTTCAAAAACTTAAATAGTTTCCTAACTTAAAGTGCAAGAATCGGTTCTTAGGTGATACGAACAGATTCTTTGTGCCTTCAATTTTCAAGAGTTTTGCATTTCTCTTTAAGAATCGATTCTTGAGTTTTGAAAGGTCGATTCTTCAAATTCCTGCATCATTTCAAAAAACCATTTTATATTTGAAAAATCCTCCCTTCAAAAACCAATAGTAGATTCTTGAACTTTGTAAACTTGAAAAACAAATATTTTTTATCCAAACTAAGTACAAGAAATCTTCTAAGAAGAATTAAGTTTAGTGCACATTGTTGTTGGTTTTGAATGATGCATGTGTATGAAATGATATGCAAATCTTATTGCAGCAATGCAACACCCTTGATTTTTTTAACATGGATTATATGTGATAAGGGCCAAATTATTGAAGAGTAAATTTGAACCCTAACGTGTATGCATGTGGAGTATGTGTATGAACTATATCGTAAAGAGAATGATCTTGAAATTGTTGTATATTTGGAGACTTCTTTAATGATATGTGGATGTGTTAAGTGTAGGAAGCATGCCTTATGATACTTAAGTAACCATTTGTTGAACATATTTGAGGAATCAAAAGCTGTGATGCTTAGATTGAAGCCTTGATCTTATGTTTGAAAATCTGAGTTGGATTTGAGTCACATATGAAAGGTTTAAGATTGGGGAGAGATTTTAAATGGGTTTAGGCTTTAAAAGGAGCAATTTTTATGAATTTGGACCTACGAAGTCGATCTTAGTGCATAGAGGGTCGATCTTGTGAAGTAAATATAGGGGAAATCATGCATTTTGGCCCAAAATCAACTATAGGCCCTTTATAGTCGATCCGAGAAAGGAAAAATGGGAGAAAATGCAAACATTCTGGTTCAAGATTGACTACAGACCCTCTATAGTCAATCTTGTGAAGCAAATTTGAATAAAAATGGACATTCTGGCCCAAGATCGACTATAAACCCTATATGGTAAATCTTATGAAAGGGAAAAAGGGTGAAACACAAACATTCTAATCCAACATCGACTATAAACCCTTCATAGTCGATCCTAAGATGCCTAGTCATCTTAAAATAGGCTTAAAAGTCCCAAAATCGAAATTTCTTTCATTTTCCCATAACTCCTCATTCCTCCACCCATTTTCTCTCAAATTTCAAACCCTTCAAAACCTTCAAATTCCATCAATAAATCTTGGATTTTAACACAAAAAGGTAAGGATTTGACTCCTAAAAACTAGGTTTTGATGATTTATGTTCTCTCTTTACGCATTTAAAACCTTAAGCCACAAATGGATTCGTTGAGCTATTTTGAGTGATTTGGAGTTAATCTAAGCCTGAGGAAATGTTATTGAGGTAAGATTAAACATTGTTACTAATTATTTCTCATTTAATCAATTAATAACTTAGATTTAATTTGATCTAGTTTTGAAGAAATCGGCCTTCTTAAGTTGACTAAGGATTTAAGGTAAATAATTGTGCAATCTAGCTTCTAAGGTATGGGTTTAGCTCATTGTTAAAGGATTCAAGCTTATATGTTGAATTGCTAAGGATTTGTTTATTTTTAAAATGTTGACATTTTTTAAAAGCCAAGATTTAATTAGTGTTGTGATGTTTTAATGTGGTTAAGGAAAGATTGAATCATTTAGGCATGTTATGAGCTAGAACACAATTAGAGGCTAAGGATTAAAGCTTGGTAGTGGAGCACCTTCAATTTGTCACTATGAATGGGTTAATTAAATGCATGTGATGCATAACGAATGGACCATGTGCTACACTGGTATTATATTATGAATGTAGTCCTTGTTGTTAAACATGACTAGGTTAGGGAATTGTTGGGATGAGCCCTACAGCCAATTGCAATTGGTTAAGGCTTGATTCCAAT
>NW_018397258.1:9830127-9830322 GCF_002168275.2 Theobroma umbraticum | reverse complement strand
TATTGAATGATTAAAAGTTTTCCTTCATCAATAAGACATCAATTATAATAAGTTATAAAGTCTAATTAAATGAAACCTATGAGATTAAGATGACTTGCAAGGAAACTGTAATGGGTTACAGTTATGAGATTCTTATGCATTAAAGTGTAATCTCAAAAATGTTCTTGGTCAATGTATCATTGAGACTGGACATCA
>NW_018397258.1:9829920-9830104 GCF_002168275.2 Theobroma umbraticum | reverse complement strand
TCTATGTTCCTTACTTGAGAAGTAAACAACCGATCTCATAGGTTGAAGTATAGAAATACTTGGAACTAGAATGTAGGTGCTTGCTTAGGAAAGTAAGTTCACTAAACATGACCGGCCGTGAGAAGTGCATTTAGTGTTTCACTCAAGTGTCTATGAAATACTTCTCATGTGTCAGTTGTGTAAA
>NW_018397258.1:9793167-9829910 GCF_002168275.2 Theobroma umbraticum | reverse complement strand
ACTTGAGACACCAAGTTGTCTTATGTGTGGAGTGATATGCTTTGATTTTATCCCTATGGGTCCCTAACCAAGGATGCCAGAACTGGATACTTTTAGATATAGCATGAAGCACGTGAAGGCAAATAAGTGGTCAAGATAGGAATCATCACCCCAAGTAATGCAGGGGACATATCCTAACTATTCTTGGTTGATAATAGCTTATTAAAGACCTTGGCCAAGGTGATTTGAAGATTATGAAAAGAGTTTCATAAGTCTTTATAAAGCTGATGATCAAACTTTAAGAATGAATATGGAGATCAATAAGAGTAGACACTGCACCATGCTCTTATCATTTTCGGGATATATGATGAGGGAATGGATTACACTGAAATGCTGACCACTGAAAGGTTGAGTCAAACCATCTTGACTCTTCTAACATTTAAGTGGCCATGACGAATTGCTAGATCTCAATCTTGGGCTATGAACTCTAGGTAGTTAACTTGATTAATGATAAATTTAAAGTAGTTTAAATTTATCTAATTCTAAGGTTAACCTAAGAATTATATGTTGAGTTCATTACCAACATGTTAAAAGCCTAATGGATCACACACCTAAAATGAATGTTGAAAAAAAGGGAGAGAAAAGTCTAAAAAAGAAAGCAACAGTAGATTAGAAACTCTTTTTGTCATTCCATGTGTGAAGTAAAATAGTTTTCATTCACTTGATTTCTTTTCAGTCCACAATTTTGCGTGGATTATGAGTTTATGAAACTCATCTTTGCTAGCAAATTGTTAAGGCATAGCACTCCCAATCCTTAAAGAAGGATTTTCTAATTCATTGGTGTGGATCACCATTAGAGGCTGCATAAGGATTCCTTAGACAACTTTGGTTTGTGACAACCAAGCTGAGGTAGTTGAGCTTCACAAGGCAAATTGGTGGTTTAAAAAAAGATTCATCAACCTTTGTTATTAAGGTAAATTTGATATGATCATACATATATATTTTATTTGTAATTTAATTTCATACTCAATTTGGTATGAAAAAGATCCTAGGAAGGTAAGACATAATTTAATCTTAAATTTATTTTCACTGCGCTTATTTGTATTTGATGCATGATCAGCCCTCACCCAGCAGGAATTATGTATGTATATAAAAGAATGTGACTTCCTAGGTTGATGTGCCAAGGCTAGTACAATGTTAATGTACATGTTAGTATATATGTTTGCATGTGAATGCCATTAGGAAACATGAGCTGTTAAACATTTAAGTGATGTATGATTTTAATGGCTACTATATATGTTGTGCTTAAATCAATGTGATAGTGATACTACGATGTGGGATTAAATTGCCCATTTGTTAATAGAACATGGATGTATGATATGATGTGATCTTATTCATGTATATGAGGCTATTAGGTCATGATTAAATTAAAATGAGATCGTTGATGTATATGTAGCCAATGAGCCATGATTATTGAGGTACGTAAAACTTTAACGAGCTTATTGACAAATGAAGCTCAATAAATGTGATTGTTACTATGTTGTGGACATATGGAAAGATAAAGACATGATGGTCTCATTGCAGAATTGTGTTTTACTTGAGCAATGAATTCCGAACATTGATTTGACTTGATGTTAAGTGGATCCCATTACCTTGTGACTATGTGTATACATGCAGGGATGGTGATAAATAGAGGCTATGGTTTAGTCCCGTCTATGATTCCCACCTATAGTGCCATGATGTTGCCCATCAAGAGATTACTCTAGGCAATGCCACTGACAAAAACTTACTCCAAGCGATGCCGACCATCAAGAGATTACTCTGGTCGATGATATGATTCTTCGTTAACTACTTCAACCCTAGGCAAGATTGTATTCTCCACCAATTGCTTCGACATTGGGCATGATTCGTTCTCCACTAGTTACTTCGGCACGTGCATGATTTGATTCTCCATCGGTTGGCCACTGAGCGTGTTTTGACCTCATCCAGGGTAGGATCACTCCATGATTTGATTTGATATGCGTATGATATGAGATAGCCTTGGTGAGGATTAGATATATTTGATTTGGAATCAATATGATACTCCAACAACTAGAGTGTGTCGTAGAAAGTGATTCAAATGACATGAATAATTTTGATGATAAGTTAAAGGAATTGTGTGATAATATTGGAAACTGTAAGGATGATGATATGCCCCTATAATTGGAGATGTCTGTTAGACTGTGTGTGTGCACCGGTAGTGCAATATGCATTATATGACTTATATATGTATGATTTTAATTGTCTACATCACTCACTAAGTATTATAGTACTTACCCATTTTGTACCATGTGTAGATAAATAGGCCACTAGATAGAGTGTGGCAAGGATCGTCTATTGACAGACCAATTTTGACATCCGATAGGTTCCCCATTTCGGTCACTCTACTAAGTCAGGTCCACAATAGCTTCTGCACTCGAAATTGTAAGTTTAGAAAGTAACGTATTATGGATATTGTAGGCACTAAGTACCATGAAATATTGAGCATAAAGGTTGTTATGTACAAACCCATCTTGAATGGTCAATGTATGGCCTTATGATAATTGTATGAATTATTTGTCAAGGTTGGTGTTCTTGGATTAGGATCTTAATGCATTGATGCGATTGTGTAAAGCATAGATTTCAAAATTTTCTTTTATAACAGAAGCAAGCAATCCAATTACACAAGCGGAAACACACATCATTCTTCTTGCAAGTAACATAATCACATCTTAAAAAAAAAGAATCTATTAAGTAAAACAAATCAGATCTTTTATTTTGAGATTCTTATTTTCGAACACCACCACACCAATGAACGATTTCTCCACCAAATAAGTTCACCATTTATTCTTTTGGAATAATTTCAACTTGAACCTTAAGTGGACAAGGTGAGGAATGCTAACTACAAGATGGCAATCGACTTTGTCTTTCTTTTCTTCCTAAATATTAAAGGCTATTTTTCTTTTAAAAAAATTCAACCAAGAATAGGAGAGAGGAAGAAAGAAATAATAAAGTTTTGGAAAAGGATGAGAGAAGTGACAACTGAAACTTTTTCAAGAAAAAAGTATGTTCATTTATTTTCTTCCAATCTCTTCTCTTTTTATTAAAACTTTTGCTTCAAAGGGTTAATCAAAATCAAACACCTTTAAATTGTTCTTGACCATCCATATAGAGTTATGGAAGCATAAAACATACTCCATAATTATCAAAATTAAAATTAAAAAATAAATAATTTAATTCCTTAATTATCATTTAGAGTTCTTGATAAAATAAAACTCTTTATAGAATAATAACTTTTATTTCATTATTATCCATCTTTATATAAAAATAATTAATAATAAATAAAAAAGTGATAGCTAAACATGGAGTCTCTTTCTATCAACATGGATGTCTAGATTTATTTTGTAAGAATTCTCCTAGCATTATCTTAATTTAAAACAACTCCTATCTTTAATTAAGACAAAATTATTTTATCTTGTCTAAATTAAGACGAATAAGTTTTCTTATCTAGATTAAGACAAAAAATATTTTTTTATCTTAAATTAATATGAACATATTTTCTTATCTAAATTAAGACAAACATTTTAAAGTTGTCATTTTTGTACATAATTTAATTAATCTAATAAAACATGCATTCCAACTTAAACATGTTGAATTCTACGAAGCTAAGTGGAGAATATATTTAGATATAGACATTCCAAGCTCTAATAAACTTATAATTATTAATCTCATTAAAAGATAATTCAAGCTTATTAACCATGAACTCACTCCATCATAGATTCATGGTTGCACTCTGGGATTAACTATACTTACAAAAAACAATTTAATATTTGATATTAATTATTAGTTGTCCAATTGCAAACCTTATATTGTGAACCTTCATAACCATCCAATGACAAAAGGTAAAATTACCGTTTTACCTTTTATATCAATTTTGTCCCTTAGTCTCAAATTTCATACAATTAATGATTCAATACTCTATATATAATCTTTTAAGTATCTAAATGTGATGAGTAGCTAATTCATCAATCCACTGGGCCTAGATTAATCACTAATCTTCCTCAAATCACTAGAAGTGATGTTAATCCTATGAACTCCATTATTTGGATATATGTTCCATCTATTCATCTCGATTATAATCCCAAAATACAGAGTCTAGATTAATGCTTTATGATAATCATGCTCATGGTAAATCAAAGATTATAAGGAGATTAAACACGAGTCCATTATCTATCAAGATTTCAGTTCTACTATAAGCAAACGCATGAGTGTAAGATCAAGATTGAAGTAACAGTTAAACTTAAATTTGATTTTCACATGATTCCAGTTCATGTTATAGTGTTATCACTCGAAGTCAACCATTTCGATGATTTGAGACTCATCATTCCCTTGTAATGAATTACATTCGTTTCGTTGGAAGTAATATAGACACTATAGCCTTAACATAATAAAATTGCCTGCTTTATTATATGGTTGTGAATAATTTTTAGATTTAATTAAAATACAGGTCTCCTATGTATGACTCCTTATACAAATGTATTTTAATATCTCAATAGAATCATGGTACCTTAATAACTAGATAATGAATGCTTACTTAAAACAAACTCTTCGTCTTATTATTAAAATGTACTTTCATTACAAATAAATTTAATGAAATTAAGATGAGAATATACTTGCTTTCCAAGGCACCATATTCTCAAAATTCCTAATAGTTGTAATATGTTGAATTTGAATTTTATTTATGAATATGACTTATGAATCCCTTAGCTATGTGTTATTTGATTTTAAACTCTAAGGCTTGCTTGGGGCTAGTGGGTTTGCTTACTGGGCTTGTGCACCAGTCACAGACCCTCAGGTTTGGGTCATGATAAGCAACTATTATGCAAACAATATCATCAAAACACCAATCATTCAAATTATGAATTCAAGGAATTAATCTTGATTTAGAATATATTTCAAGAATAATTATCAACTAACTTTAAGTTATGATCTATGTTATTTAAGCAACACTAATCAATCAACCAAAAGGTATTCAAACAATCAATAATCCATTTTTCGTTGGCAAGTTATTCATGGAATAAATATCACTTGATTTTGCTATAACCTTAGTCCATGTATTCTTTCCTTGATTTTCCTACAAAATAAAACCATTTTTTATCTTGGTATCCAGGCTTTTTTGGGTCCATGAATGTTAGTTCTTCCAAGTCTCTTTTTAATTGGAATCTCAAAATTTTCAACAATTCTTCCCCATGAAGGTTTGGTTCCTTTTGTAAACTATATCTTTTTTACAATCTTTTCTTTCTAAGAGGACAAAAATATATAAAATGACCCTTCTTATAACAGCGAACAAATACATGTGATGCACCATGCTTTTCATTTTCTTTTTCAAAGAAAGTTTTTATCTTTGTCTCTCTTAATGTCTTATCATAACCTAGGCCATCTTTGTCAAAGAAAGCTTTTTAAGTTTCAAGCATTTCATTAAGTTTCTGTGAGCTCATGTTCCATTCAAAGAACGATTCATTTAATTGCTCATTTTTCTTTTTGATGGCATTCACTTCATTCTCTAAATTGTTTAGTCTTAATTTTAATCTTGCAATCATTTTCTACCTTAAGCTTAGAATGCTTTTTTTATATTTCAAACTCATGTGCTCAAATTCAAATGTGAACTCATCATAGGCATCTCAAAGCTCGTCAAATGTATATGCATAATCATAGCAATCATATGAACAGAAGTAATGTTTGAAAAACATACCTTGGAGTTTTCAACTCTCAGAAAGCAAAAGTTTGTAGTTTTTTCTTCCTCCTCATCTAAGGATTCATCATTGTCATACCACATAATAATCATAGATTTTCTCTTGGAGTTTCTTTGAGGACTCTTTTTGAGTTCTGGTCATTCATATTTGGTGCCATTAGGTTTTTTGCATTCATAACAAATAATATGATCTTTTTCATGTTAACCTTTGGAATGTCTCTTCTCAAATTTCTTCACTATTCTTCTCTTCTAAAAGGCTTTTGTTTCGTTATTTATTCCTCAATAACCTATTGAACCTTCTGGTCAATAGTGCTATCTCTTCATCATCCTCTTTTTCATTGTCACTCTTAAGTGATTTTTCATCAATTTGTTTGATAACTTTGAGAGCAATGTTTTTCCTTTTTTATTCTTCTTTAATTGCCTCATCTTTTTCTTTCTTATGCCTAAGGGTCATGTCATAAGTAAGTAAAGAAACTAAAAGCTCATATAACTTAAGTATAATTAGGTCTTTGGCTCATTCTATGGCTGTAAACTTAGGTCTCCAAGGCTTTGGTAGGCAGTGAAAAATTTTGTTCACCAACTGAGCATTAGGGAACTCTCTTCCCAAAGCTTTAAGTCCTCTTATGATCTTTGTGAATCTTTCAAACATTTCTTTAATAAATTCCTCATCTTTCATTTTGAACAATTCATAGTTAAGTATCAGCATGTTTATGTTTGATTATTTCACTTGACTTGTCCCTTCATAATAGTTTTCTAATGTATCTTATATTTTTTTTGTTGAAGAACACATAGCTACCCTATTGAATTCATCCTCACTAAGAACACACAAGGTAGCTATTACAGCTTTGTGATTCAGCTATATCAATTTCTTATCCTTATCATCTCATTCTACTTTATTTTACCATGTTTTTCACCATAAACAATTTTGGTAGGAATATGAGGTCCATCAACAATACTATCCCAAAGATCTAGATCAATAGATTGTACAAAGTTTTCAAACCTCATTCTCTAGAACTAGTAGTTTTGGCCCTTGAACAAAGGAGGTCACATCATAGATTGTCTTTCTCCAATGAAGCTCGATTGTCATTACTTTAAGCTTTTGTTCAAGATCTCTCAAAGGTGATTAAACCTACAAAACTTGAGAACCTGATCTAATACCAATTGTTAGAAATATAAGCTTAAAGTAAAACTACCAAAATCCCCATCTCAAGGATGTTGTTAAGGTGCGTCTCGTGTCGCTATGAGATGTTGCCTACTAGCTGAAACCTATCACACTTTATAGCAAAATAATAAGCATCTTTAAAGATAATTGGCCAATAATAATTTGATTAAAGCACCTATTTTGCAGGTCTCTTTCCTCTAAAGTGTCTTCCACAATTTGAAGAATGACAATGTCCAAGTATATCTTTGGTTTCTCCCTCTAGAACACACCTTCTAAGAATCTAATCCCCACATTACTTAAACAAGAAGGGTTCATCCCACATGACATCATGTAAAAACTTCTTTTTTTGCTAAGAGTTTAAGTCTAAAGGGAAAACATTACTTACAATGTAGTTCACATAATCAGCATACCATGGCAGCCTTTTTGGTTAGAAAGAAAGAATTGTTCATCTAGAAAAGTCTCATTTATCAAGGTTGTATTTTCAACTTGTGTTCCAGTTTTAAGCCTTGATAGATGATCTACCACTTGATTTTCTATGCCTTCTCTATCTCGAATCTCTAAATCAAACTTTTGTGACAAAGGTATCCATCTTATCAAGTGCAGCTTAGCATCCTTCTTGTCAATGAAATATTTGATTGCGAAATGGCTAGTATACATAATATAGTCAGTAATAAGAAGGTTGAAGCGGAATTTATCAAAGGCATACACCACAATAAGCAAGTCCATTTCAATGGTGGTGTAGTTCTGTTGGGCCTTTACTAATATTTTGCTGGCATAATAAATGGGATGGAATATTTTCTCTTTGCGTTGGCTAAAGACTGCACTAACCGTAAAGTCACTTGCATCACACATAAGGTCAAATAGAACATTTTAACCCGAGACTATGATTATTAGTGCTGAAACCAACATCTTTTTTAACTTCAAAAAAAGCAGTAAGGCATGCATTATTTAATTAGAAAAGTATGTCTTTTTCCAAAAGATTGCATAGTGGCTTAGAGATCTTGGAAAAATCCTTAATGAAATGCCTATAGAAACCTACATGACCAAGAAAACTCCAAATGCCTTTTACTGATGTTGGAAGTGGAAGCTTATCATTCATCTCAACCCTTGCTTTGTCCATTTCTATACCTTTGCTAAAAACTCGATGTCCAAGAACAATACCTTATTGTACCATGAAATGACATTTTTCCTAGTTTAACACCAAGTTAGTTTCTTCACACCTTTTAAGAACTTTAGTAAGATTATGAAGACAATCATCAAATGAATTATCAAAAACTGAAAAATCATACGTAAATACTTCTAAACATTGCTCCACCATATAGGTAAAGATGGCCATCATGCATCTCTGAAATGTAACCAAGGCATTACAAAGTCCAAACGGCATTCTTCGAAACACAAAAGTCACATAAAGGCAAGTGGAAGTGGTTTTCTCTTGATCTTCAAGAAATATGGCAATTTAGTTATACCCAAATAACCATCAAAAAAGTAATAAAACTCCCTACTAGTTAATCTATCAAGCATCTAATCAATGAACAGTAAAGGAAAATGATCTTTCTGAGTGGCCTTGTTAAGCTTCCTAAAATCCATACATACTCATCAACTGGACACAGTTTTAGTGGGAATGAGCTCATTATTAGCATTGGATACTATATTCATTCTTTCTTTCTTTGACACGCATTGTATTGGACTCACCCATGAACTATCTAAAATAAGATACATAGTACCCACATCTAACCACTTTATAATCTCTTTCTTAACCATTTCTTTCATGATTAGGTTTAGTCAACATTGATGCTTAATGGTAGCTTTGTGGTTGTCCTCCAAAAAGATCTTATGTATGCAAATAGACGAATTAATTCCTTTAATGGTAGCAATAGTCCATCCCAGTGCCTTCTTATACTCTCTTAGCACACCAAGGAGCTTGTCTTCCTTCACGTTAGTAAGAGAAGAAGAAATAATAATTGGTAATGTAGATAAGTTACCCAAAAAAGTGTACCTTTGATAAGTTCGCAATGATTGAGTTCCAATTTGGGTGGCTCTTCAATAAAAGGCTTTGTAGGTGCAGAAGAAAAAGTTGGAATTTCCAAATTCTCGAAATTAAGATTAGATCTGATGACAAGTGGTGGAGCATCCAACAAATTTAAGCATTCAAGAAATATATCATCATCCTTTTTAGAAATAGAAATTAAAGAAACCTCAAGTGGATCATTGAGAAAATTTTCTATAAACACTTCATTGGTGATGCTATTTACCACAATGACTACAAAGCGTTCATCAAACTCTTTGGGAAACTTTATCTCTCTAAAAGTATTGAAAGTTACCTATTGGTCTTGAACCCCTAAAGTAAGTTTTCACTTTTTTACATTAATCCGAGCTCTAGTAGTAGCTAAAAAAAGTTTCTTAAGAATGAAATCTACTGGTATTTTGCGATTGTCCTCAATGTCAAGTACAATGAAATCAACTAGAAAAATAAATTTATCAACTTTAACTAGCACATCTTCAACAACACCTCTTAAATAGGTGAAAGATTGATAAGCGAGTTACAAGGTTACAAAAACAAGCTTAATTTCCCCCAAACCAAGTTTACGATAAATAGATAATGGCATCAAATTGACACTTGCTCCCAAAATAAAGCTTTTGCAAAGAATAAAGTACCAATAATGCATGGAATGGTCAAACCATCCAGATCCTTGAGCTTTAGTGAAAGCTTATTCTAGATGATAGCACTACACTCCTAAGTGCAACTATGTTAAACTCACCCAATTTTCTCTTCTTAGTCAGAATGTCTTTAAAGAACTTGACATAGCTTGACATCTATTCCAAAGTTTCAGCAAAAGGGATATTAATTTAAAGTTTCTTGAAGACCTCTAGGAAATTCTTAAACTGCTTGTCAACCTTTTATTTCTAAAAGTGTTTAGGGAAAAACAGTGGTTGGTTGGGGTGAACCTTCTCTTCTTGAACTTTTTCATATTTCTTCTCACTCAACAGGCTTACTTAGAAAATCTAATTGCACGTTACTCCCCTCTACCACTTTTGCACTTTTGAGTGTAATTGCCTTATAATGCTCATTTCTTTCTCTTTTGGGATTAGTTTCAGTGTCACTTGGTAAAGTTCCCTAAGGTCGACTATTGATGGCATTGGCAAGTTTACCCATTTATGTCTCAAGATTTGAAGTGATATTGCTTGACTTTGGATCATTACATCATATTTTGCCATATATTGCATGAACATCTTTTCCACAAATGGATTCTTCTCAAGTAAAGGAACTCTAACTTTTGGTGGAAATCTAGGAGGAAATATTGGTTTTGTTGAAGATAAAGGTCTTTGAGTGTTGCTCTATGAGAAATTAAGGTGATCTTTCAACCAGGATTGTAATTGTTGGAATAAATATTATTCTACTACCTATTGTAATTGCCAACATATTGCACTGACTCAGCATTAGCAAGACAATGATCATTTATACACCCTTCCCCACATAATGCACATGTCACAAAAAGGGCACTGAATGACATGAAAACCTAGAGTGTCACATTTCTTAGACAAAGCAGTTATCTGTGCTGTTAAGGCAGTAATTGCATCCAACTCATGAACATTTACAACATTCCTTAACACCAATCTCTTAGACGACCATTGATAATTATTGGAAGCCATTTCTTCTAACAAATCATATGCCTCATCTATAGATTTTCCCATCAGTGCTCCACTGTTGCATCATCAATGGTAGTTCTGTTTAAACCTAACAACCTATTGTAGAAAGTTTGTATGTGTACCCATTTCGATAACCTATGATGTGAACATTTTCTAAGCAAATCCTTATATCTTTCCAAGCTTCATCCAATGATTCTGAATCAAATTGCAAAAAAAATGTGATGTCATTTCACATCTTCACTGTCTTAGCTTGTGCAAAAAACTTAGCTAAAAACTTTTAAGCCAAATCATCTCAACTAGAGATAAAACCAGTTGGGAGTGAATTCAACCAACTCTTTGCCTTGTCTTATAGCGAAAAAGGAAAGAGCCTTAGTCTAATAGCATCATCTAAGACCCCATTTTGCTTAAAAGTATCACAAATCTCTAGGAAATTGACAATGTGAGCATTCAGATCATCATTGTGTAACTTCCCAAATCGTATTAAAGTTTGAATCATCTAAATGATTATATGCTTAAACTAGAAGTTATTAGATTAAATATCAAGTCTTCAGATGTTAAAGCGAAGGCCTTGCACAAGAGGAATAGCATATTCCCACATGGACTTGTGTGGAGATGAGTTGAAGCTTGTAAATTATCCTTTTAAACTCTTTGAATAGTTTTCTCGATTTTCAAATCAAAAAGAACAATTTTCAAATTTCTAACTCTTTGCATACAACGACCAAGAGTACTTGAAAATAAAGAAAAAGAAAGTTTGAATTAAGACTAAAATTGCTTGGTATTAATATTAACAAAAATTAGTAAAATAATCCTGACAACGACATCATAACATGTTAGTGATTTTACTATACAAGTACACATATTGCTAACAAATAATATAGTGAAGAGTAGAGTATCGTTCTAACAAGGATTTATTACCAAAATTTGTTAATTACTAAAATTAAAACAATGTAATCTTATCAAAACACACAATTTAAATTAAAGAGTAAAATAAAAAAACAAAACTAGCAATAAGAATGACAATCTAAACTTGAGAAATTAATTAGAAAAAGGCTAAGACTATAATTTCCCTCAACATTTCATTTGAATCTCTTCTATTCTCTCTTAACTTATTAAATGGAATGAATTGTTAACCTAGAGTTCTAACTTATATATAAGTATCTTTTGATGTTCTTATAAAAATATCTCCCTCAATCAATTCATTATATTCCTCTACAAATTAAATTAAAAAAAAGACTCATTAAGCTTAGACTATAATAATGGCTACATATGACATGTAAGTATATTCCTATCTCACACATGAAACAAATCATTAAATCAACTAAATGAATTTGAACATATGCTATTTCATCCATCACTTACACTAAATTTCCTTTTCCAAGTTTATTTGGGCTACCCAATCAATCTAATTGATGATTAGCCAATCAGACTCATTAAACACAAGATTAGAATAAACAACTAAACTAACATTAATCATAAGAAAGAGAAAGTATTAAAAATCCAAACTACATGTGGAATTCAATTGCATCCTAGAAAAATAAATTTAGCTCGTCCTAAATATTGAAAACATAATCCAAAGAAGTTTAACCATTAATTACAATACAAGAAAAACCAAGAAGAAGCAGAGAAGAAAAGAAAACTAGAGATTTGTCAGATCTTCAATCTTTAATCTTTCAAAGTCTTTCTTGCCTTCTTGTATGCTTTACGGTTCTTTTTCCTTTAAAGAAATCTAGTTCAAACATGCCTTTTAATTGCTCCCAATGTGCCTTTAAATAGGCTCCAAAAAACCTACTTCAACTCAAATCCAGAAAAAATTTAAAAAAGATATCGTGTTGGAGCCGCAGCCTTGCTTTTTTGGCATCACGGAGCCCTACTTGCTGCTCTTTTGCAAGCCAGGCTTCATCTTCTTGGCAACATAGTGCCCACATTTCCATGGCTGTAGTGCTCAACTTGTTGGTTTTTGGCTTTTTTTGCTTTTATTAATGACTCAAAACTTCGTTTCATCGGCACCTTAAAAAAAATTCAAACTAAGTTACTCACATAAGACATTGAACTTAGCTAACATAAAACTTAACCAAAATCACTAAAATTAAGACTACTTAAATAATTAACACTAAAGTTTGAGAAACAAATTAAAAACGAAAAATTCTTAATTAAATATCAAGGATTTACCAATTCCAATACTTAAAATATGATAAAATAACCCTATGAAATAGAGTGATCAATTGGCACAATGATTTGAGTATTGGCTCCATAAGTTTTAAATGATAACAAAACATTCTCATTCATTAATATCTAACTATATTACTTGAGTGTGTCGGATAAAAATGTATGTCAATGATAAATTAATTACTTGAAAGTAAACATCAAAACTCATTAGAATAAAGAGTTACAAATGAGCTACAAACAAAAGCCTCTCAATCAAATAACCAAGGGAGTTAGTCAACTAAAATCAAAAAGAGAAGTTGGCTACTTCAAAGATAGTAAGCTCTTAATCGGTTAAAGTTTTACTTAACCGATTAACAAAATAAAGTAGATTACGGGCCAAAGAAGACTTAATCGACTAAGAAGTAAGGTTAGCCAGCCAAAAGCTCACTATAAGAGAATTTGAATTTAAATGTCTGAAGATAAACTAATGGCTAGAAAGGTTTCTAAACTATTTCTAATAGTCTGAAGCTGTCAACATCCATCAAAGTTGATTTTTCAAGTATAAAAGACATTTCCAAAGGCTAAAAAGATCAAAAGATGCTTCCAAGAACAAAAAAAAAAGCCTAAAAATAGCAAAAATTCTCTCAATTCTTCTTACGTTTCACTCTAATCTTTGTAATAGAGTTTAACACTTCATCTTGTATCATTCATATCAGGTTAGTGGTCATAGGTACTTTTTCATAACTATACTCCTTGATTACTTAAAGTGTACGAGGCACTCTAAGGGAATTAATCAAACTTGGGTTAGCTTGGTTGTTATTATAGATTCTAACTTATCCTTAGAAAAGTTAGTTTTGGGTTTTGGTTGATCTCAGGAAAAACATTGTTAAAGGTTGTGGCTAAGCCTATGAAAAGCCATTGTAAAAGCTTGGTGGAAGCTTGGAAATTCCACTAATTCTAGTAAATTGATTTAAAAATCCTTGATTAAAAAATCAAGGTAATGAATGTAGGTCAAAGAGATCGAACCATTATAAATCTTTGTGCATTGTCTACCCTCTTTTATTTGTTCTTTTCATTCTCTTTTAAATCATCCTTTTATCTAGTTTCCAAATCTCTATCATCTACTTTTAACAAGCTCGAACTTAGAAGTTAAGATCAGTGATATTTAGAACCTAACCCTCACACATTTAGGACCAACAAGTGTTATCAGAACCTAACCCTCATTCTTAAGGCTTAACACTTTTAAGAAAAATCCAAATGGCTCTTCAAAAATCTGTTGTTGCTGAGGGACAATCCACAAACAGACCACCATTGTTTGATGGATCAAACTACCTCTATTAAAGCACTAGAATGTCTATTTACATGAGAGCAATAGATTATAAAATGTGGGATGTTATCACTGATGGACCTTATATCCCCTCGACCATAAATGTTGAGACTAGTGAAAGGATTCCTAAACCGAGAGCTAGATGGACTGAAGTTGAAACCAAAAAAGTCTAAACAAAGTGTCAAGCAACAACACTACCAAACAAGTTTGGGACAAACTTAAAATCATTCATGAAGGGACTTCACTAGTCAAGGAGTCCAAAATTGCTCTCCTAAACCACAATTATGAAATGTTCCAAATGGAACCTAGTGAATATATCACTACTGTGCTTGATAGGTTTACTAATATCACCAACAAACTTAGTCAGTTAGCTAAGCCCATTCTTGAACATGAATTTCTTAAAAGACTTCATAGAAGCCTACCTAAAATTATAAGTCAAATGTGACTGCTATTCGAGACGTTAAGAATTTGAATGTTATCACTTTTAATGAAATTTGTGGTTCGTTTCTCACTCATGAGCTGGAGCTTAAACAAGAAGAGGAAAAAGACAAAAAAAAGCCAAAAAAAAGGAAAAAAAACATTGCTCTGAAAGCAAGCACTCTTGAAGAAAAATTAGATAATTTATCATGTGATGATGATGAAGAGTTAGCCATGGTAGCTAGAAAATTTAAAAACCTTATAGGACAAAGAGATAAAAGGCTTGCAAAGAAAAGCTACAGAAGATATCAGAGTTCCTAATGAAAAATCAGAAGCAAAAATGAATATAACAAGAATGGAGATATTATATGTTTTGAGTGCAAGAAACCTGGACAATTCAGATCGAAATGCCTATTACTGAAGGAAGAAACTCCCAAGAAAAATAAAAAATCAAAGAAAGCCATGGTGGCTACAACCTGGTCTGATAGTGATACATCAAGTTCAGAAGTTGATTAAAAAAAATGGAAAAAAGATCAAACCTATGTTTGATGGACAAAGCTGATGAATCCGAGGTATCCTCTACCCTTTGTGATCTTTCAATTGATGAATTTGAAGAGAATATGAATGCCTCCATGATGAGTTTGAAAACCTTGCATCAAAATATAAGACCTTAAAAAGAAAAACTACATCTCTTGAGAATGATCTAGAAAAGATAAAATATGATTTCAACTCTATTTTTGAACAAAGAAATTTCTTTTAAATTGAACTAGAACATTCTAGAATAGATTTTGAACCTCTGAAATTTGAACTTGAAAACAAAAATGAAGCATTGCAAAAGGCAATTGATGAAAACATTGCTATTAAGGGCTTGACAAAAGAAACATCAAAAAGAAATACAACCTTTAAGATAAATTCTCATGGTTACTCATCTAGGTGCTATGTATGTGCAAAATAAGTCATCTTTCTTATAAATGTAATTGAAGAAAAAGCACTTAAAGAACAAAAATGATCTGGGTACCAAAAGGCTCTCATGTATCAATTAATCTTTGAGGACCCATCAAGGTATGGGTACCTATTAGGAAAGATTGAAAATTTGCTTTACAAGTTAAGCTAAATCGAGAGGACATATGTTCAAAAGCTCAACTGAAGTAGAAGCAACCATGGTACATAGATAATGGCTTCTTAAGGCATATGACAGGAAATGAAATGCTATTTACTCAACTGGATAAGAAAAAATGTGGTACAGTATCACTTGGTGATGATTCAAAAGGCAAAATTCAGGGTATAAGAACAATTGGTAAAAATTCTCATGCTCAAATTAATCATGTGCTGTTTGTTAAAAGCTTAAAGCATAATTTATTAAGTATCAGTCAACTATGTGACAAAGGCTTTAAAGTATGTTTTGATTCACATAAATGTGAAGTTATAGATATTAGTACCCATAAAATTGCATTTATAAGAAAAAGAATCAAAAACATGTATGCTATATTTTTGAAGATCTTGAGCTTGATTGTGAGACATGCCTTATGGTAAATGATGAAATGATAGCTAGTTATGGCATCGAAGATATGGACATGCAAGCATGCATACCATTCAAAACTAATGAGAAAAAATCTGGTTATTGGATTGTCTAAAATTAAATGCGAAAATGATTAGATTTGTGATGCTTGTTAATTAGGGAAACAAGTTAGAACTTCATTCAAAGCCAAAAAGATTATTTCAACTTCTAGACCTCTTTAATTGTTGCATACAGATCTATTTGGTCTAATCAACATAACCAGCTTAAGAGGTAAATCATATGGTTTTATGATAACTGATGACTATTCCAAATATACTTAGGCTACTTCCTTGCTTACAAAAACGATGCATTACCTACATTTGCAAATCTTAAAAATGAAAAAGGACTTCTCATTGTCAGCATTAGAAGTGATCATGGTGGTGAGTTTGAAGAAGATGAATTTGAAAATTTTTGCAATGAAAAAGGGTTAGATCATAACTTTTCTATACTTAGAACACCTTAACAAAATGGAGTTGTTGAGAGAAAAAATCAAACTTTAAAAGAAATGGCTCAAATCATGCTTTGTGCAAAAAATTTACCAAAGTATTTTTAGGCAGAAGCTGTTAATACAATAGCCTACATTCTAATCAGAGTTTCAATAAGGGCCATGATATCTAAAACTTTTTATGAATTATACAAAGGCAAAAAACCAAATATTTCTCATTTTAGAAGTTTCAATTGTAAATGCTTTATTTTAAAAAATGAAAAACATACTCTTAGACAATTTGATGCTAAGAGTGATGAGGCAATATTTCTAGGATATGCATTAAACTCAAAAGTATATAAAATTTTTAACAAAAGAAGTTTAATGATTGAAAAGTCCATTCATATAGTTTTTTATGAAACTAATGCTATGCAAAAGAAAGCTTTTGTTGATGATAATGATACAGAGGACCTTTAAAGACAAATGAAAGAAATGAACCTAGAGAATAAGAAAAATAGTGAAGAAAACTCCCATGAAAGAGAAGCAGAAGTTCCATCTTTAAAAGATCTGCAAAGAGTTGAAAACCAACATACTGATCTTCCAAAGAGTTGGAAATATGTCAATGACCACCCACAAGAGTAGATATTGGTGATCCTTTAGAAGGAGTTAGAACCAGAATAGGAGTTAAAGAAACATAGCTTTCATTTCACAAGTTGAGCCTAAAAATTTCAAAATAGCAGAAAAGGAAGAAAGCTGGATGTTGGCCATGCAAGAAGAGCTTGAACAATTTGAAATAAACAAAATATGGGCATTAGTTCCAAGGCCATTCAATCACCCAATTGTTGGTACAAAGTAGGTGTTTAGAAATAAGGTAGATGAACAAGGTAATGTAATAAGAAACAAAACTAGGTTAATCGCTCAAGGATATAATTAGAAAGAAAGTATTGACTATGATGAAACCTTTGCTCCTGTTGCTAGGTTAAAAGCCATAAGATTATTACTTGCATTTGCATGTTTCATGAATTTCAAATTATTTTAAATAGATGTGAAAAGTGCATTTTTAAATGGCCTTGTTCAAGAAGAAGTTTATTCAAACAACCTCCTAGTTTTGAAGATTTTGAAATGCTTGACTATGTTTTTAAATTGCATAAAGCCTTATATGGATCAAAACAAGCTCCAAGAGCTTGGTACGAAAGACTTTCAAACTTTTTGGTTGAAAAAGGTTACAGTAGAATAACCCTATTTATTAAGAAAATTTGAATGATTTAATTATAGTTCAAATTTATGTAGATGATATTGTATTTGGGGCTATTGATGAAGTTTTGTGTAAGAACTTTGCTAAAGAAATGCAGGGTGAGTTTAAAATGAGCATAATGGGTGAACTAAAATTCTTTCTTGGTCTTCAAATTAAATAATGTGAGGATGATATCTTTATCAATCAAAAAAGATACACATAAGAAATTCTAAAAAGTTTGATGTGATGAAGCTGAAGTCAATTGGCACATCAATGAATCTTTCCACCAAGCTTGATAAAGATGAAAAAGGAAAGAGTGTTCATCAAAAGCTCTATAGAGGTATGATAAGCTCTTTACTCTACTTAACTGCTAGCAGACCTGACTTATAGTTTAGTGTATGCTTGTGTGCACGATTCCAATATCACCTCAAAGAATCACATTTAACTGCTATGAAAAGAATCTTTAGGTACCTCTTGGACACACAAAGTTTAAGATTATGGTATCCAAGAGGATCATCTTTTAATCTTATCAGATACTTTGATGCCGATTTTGCTAGAAGTAAAATAGATAAGAAAAGCACTAGTGGCACTTGTCAGTTTCTTGAAAATATGCTTGTATCTTGGTCATGTAAAAAGTAAAACTCTGTTGCATTATCAACAGCTGAAGTGGAATACATATCCTTAAGAAGTTATTGTGCATAAATTATATGGATTAAACAATAATTAAAGGATTTTTGAATAACCATACATAATATAGCCATATTTTGTAATAACACAAGTGCTATAAACATTTCAAAGGATCGAGTTCAGCACTCTAGAACCAAACACATTGCAATTCGACATCATTGTCTTAGAGATCATGTGCTTAAAAGAGATATTAAGATTGAATTTGTTGATACTGTGCATCAATTGTCCGATATCTTCACAAAACCTTTAAGTGAAGAACAATTTTTCGAAACTAAAAGAAATCTAGGGATTCTTATGTCAGTTAAAATTCTACTACATAAGTATGCCTATCGAATAGACAGTATATAAGCAAACAAAGTATCGCTTCCACAGAAAATTGATCTAAAATTTTATTAAGTACTAAAATTAGAACAATTTAATATTATCCAAATAATTAATATCAAATAACAAAATTAACCAACTAAAAATACTTAACCAAAATTTAAACTAAGAAAAATCAAAATAATAGTAACTTGAGTAAATATTAAATCAAACAAGCCTAAGATTACAATATCCCTCATACTTCATTTAAATATTACCTCTCTTCCTTAACTTATTTCAAAGGGTTGAATTGCTAACCTAGAGTCTTAAATTATTTATAAAGGTCTCCAGACTTATCTTATAAAAGTATCTATTTTAACTAAAACACTATATCACTATGTGAATTGAAATTAAAATAGATTTATTAAGTTCATGCTCTAATCTGGCTACCTATGGCCTATAGGTATATCTCTATTGTATTTACAAATTAATTAATATAATCATTTGCTATCCCAATTTTTGTTTACATTAAACTCCCTTTCCCAAGTTTGTTTAGGTTCCTAAATCAATTTAATTAGTGATCAGGCAATTAAAAGTATTAAGAACAAATTGAAATAAACAATTCAACTTCCACTAAAGATAAGCAAGAAAGAGATTAAAAATTTAGATTACATATGAGTTCAATTACAATCCTAGAAAAGAAAATTAGCTACTCATGATTGTAAAGACAAATAATATTATATAAAATTCAACCATTGAGAGTAACAAGAAAAATAAAAGTTAAGGAAGAAACAAAACAAATAATTGCAATCTTGCTATCTAAGTTTCAGCCTCTACTTCTAGCTTCTTGAATCTCCAAAAGTTATCTAACCTAATGTCTCTTAAAAATATCTTATTTATACGATCAAACTTAACCTATAGTTCCCTAAGTTGACCTATGATTTAATTAGACTTACAAGTGTAATGAGAGGCCTAAACATCAATTGTCAACCTTTAAAAATTGTAATTCCTACCACAGTACATCTAGCCATTTTTTCAATGTCATTTTCTCTATCTTTGAGGCAGAACTGGGTAAAGTGATTTTACGAAAGTTGTAGCTTTGTCTCTTAGTTTTTCAATGGTCTAAGAATAGTATCATTTGGAATTCTGTAGCACGAGATATAGCCAAAACACTAAAACATATGTAAGCAGACTTTCGGGTCTTTCAACATCGTACTTTTCAAAATTAAGCCTAATTTCTTTAGTTCTTACAAAAAATATAAAAACTGATAAATAATAACCAAGTTAAAAGAAATAACATAAAATTAAAATAAATCACTTAAAATAAACTAATTATAAAAACAACTAAAAGCAACTAAATTATAATTGAAAATTAAGGATTTATCTAATATTTAATAACAAAATTAGACTAAAATAATTCTATAAAATAGAATTATCAGCTTAATGTAAATAAGCTTTATGTAAATCTTTTAAGTTCACCTTATACACCTTAAGTAATTTGTCAAAAATATTTCTTGAACTAAAAACACATACTGATTAAATTACTAATTGCATAATTGAATAAATTACACAAGTCAGTAGAGACTTAGTTGGGTAAGAGAATCATCTAACTCATTAAAAACTTTCTCTATTGATCTATTTATTCAAAGTGATGGACTTAGTCGATTAAATGTAAAATTTAATCAGTTAAAAAACTAAAATAATTAAAAAAAAAGGAAAGGAGAACGGGGAAAAAGAAAACTGTCTAACTACTGAAAACTAAAAAAATGAGGGCCAAAATTTAGAATTTTGAAAAGGAAATGTCAAACCTTATTTAAAGAGAGAGATTAATAACTTCTCTTTACTTTTCATCTCCTCTTCATATTCTCTCTTCTTGAACTGCCCTTTCAAAACCAAAACTCCTCATCTCAAATTCTTCAAACATCTCTTCAAACCTTAAGTTAAAAACCACCGAGAACAATGGCCAGATCTTCACTACTAAGTGACACTCGGGAAAAGAAAAAAGAAAAACATCTTATGGAGGATAGTTCATCACCCAAGGTTAAAAAAAAAGGGAAAAAAATGACCTAGTACAAGTGACTAAAAAAATAGAAAAAAATAGAAAGAGAAGGCATCGGGATTAAAGAAAAAGGCTGATAAAGGAAACCCTAACAAAAAAGGTAACTTTGCATCCTTAAAATTTAGGAATAAAATTCATGAGGAAAGATTTAAGAAAATAAAAAATGCACCCATATCTTGTGAAAAATTCATTGATTGGGATAGTTTTGATGAAGTTCTTGATATTAAAAAAGGTTTGTTAGAATATTTTGAGGAACTCAAATTAAAGAAATTAAGTGTTTTTAAGAATAGATCTTATAGTGCTAGTCTCGTCAAAGAATTTTACTCTAGCATTGCATTAGATAAAACAGAGCTTGATGATCTAGAGGATTCTGTTGTGGATGGTCTTAATGTGTTTCTGAATGGAAAGGAATTTGTGCTCACCACTACTGATTTAGATAACTTGCTGAAAATTGAATGTAATGTAGGAGAATATAAGATTCCAAAGGAATCTGATCCCTCATCTCTATGGAATCATTATTGTGGAAAAGGAAAGCTACTCCTCCAAGAGTTATGTAAGCTTCATCAAGAGTCCTTAAACTAAGATCTTACACTATTTTATTACATGAACAATTCATGGACAAAGCGGTAGTTTTAGCTATGTAAGTCTTCAAGACATATGGCGATGGAACATGCATTTAATGCAACTCTTCTCAACCATAGAAGGTTTATGATTGAGAGAATGAAGGGAACTTGCTGTGTACATAAAATTAATCTGGCTAATGGGAACCTTATTACCTCTTTAGTAAAGAAAAAAAGGGAATTTGGAGTACAGGATATCAAATGGATTAGGTCAAAAGCAAAGACCAAGCCATTTATTTAGGAAGTTTACCAAAAATGGAATATAAACTTGAAGGAGAAAATTTTATTAAAACTCCAAAAGACATCTCAAGAAATGAGAATCCTCTTTCTACTCAGACCAAGATAGCCTCTTCTCAAATTTTCAATGAAATGATTTTAAATTTATTGATGAGAATAGATAGTAAGCTAATTGTTCAGTTCGATAGGATTTTGAAAATTGAAGATCAACTACAAAGCCTAACCAATATTGTGGAAAAAAAAGGAAGAGCATCATCTGGTCTTGCATCTAAAGGTACTTCAATAGCTCAAAGTCCTATACTAGAAGGACAAACTGTTGAGAATCCTACACCTCAGACTCAAAGTGGTGAAACTAAACCTGCCACAATAAAGAAACAACCTACTCCCAGACTTAAAATTGAACAAAAACGCAATAACGATACAGAAGTAATTGGTTCTCTTGATGACATCATTGATAATTTTAATCTTTAACAACAAGATGAAGCACAGAAAACTAAGCAATCTCTAACAAATTCTGAGGAAATCTTAATTATGGATGTGTTTTGTCAAATGGTAAAGGAAAAATATGTAACGATCGCTCCTCGATCGCTACCGGCATTAGTCATTGCCTCATATTCATACCATCAATCTAAGAAAATTTCCTTGAACCATAAAACTCTTTGTAATAAGAATTGAACAATAATCTTTATAAATTAAGTAAACCTTTTTTCCACATAATTGTAAAAATAATACATCATGACTTATAATCTCCAAATGTACATTTGTATTGACACAATTGCCTACTTTCATAACCATTTACACTATGACAACTCGACCTCTAACGGCAGAGGGACTCGAAATAAAGTGCTATGAGATGCCTTTACCTATCCGCGGTAGACTGAAATTGCTGATGAATGCACGCTAGGCTTATCACTATCTACAACAAGGAAATAAGTGGGGTGAGTCGCACAGACTCAATGATCATCAGCTCCGTGAGTAGGGCGTAAATGGGAAACAAGCGTAAGACAGATAAGTTGAATAATAAAACCGGAATATCAAATCATAGTCTTGAGAAATCAAATCATAAGTAAGATATTTGTGCCTTGTAAAAATATCCCGTAAAATCATAATACAACATTTCACTTAGTAAGACATTGCCAAAACAAGTGTAGCAAACAAAGTTCATTCATTGAAAACATCACTTGCCATCAACTATAAACAACGGTAGGAAAGTATGCATGCTCCCAAAATGTGTGGCATGTAAATAAACCAAAGTATACAGCCACATAAACCATGTCATGGTCATCAAGCAAGCACTGAAAGCTTTTATTCAAACAAAATGAGCTGCAAAAAAATATTAACTCTCCACCATGTAAAAGAGTATGCCTTGAAAACTCACAAGGCTCTCGAGTAGGTAAGTATCATAATTACCCGTGGATCCACTTCCACGTAATAACATCCGGGAGCTCTACTCCACCAGATCCCCACAGCCATGGTAGTCTCAACGATGTTGGTCAACATCGAAAAAATCAAGCGGTCGCAACCGCGAATATCACTGGTGGCCTAGCCACATATAACAACCCATGGCTTTGCACATAAATCACAGACTATGACCCTAACTACGTCTAACAGCCCATTGGTGACCTAAAAGTTTTCTAGCTAGAGCTCACTTATGCACAAGGGTCACACTTAACCGAAGTGACAGCTGGCCTACTCTCGACGCTCTCGATTTATCAAAATCATTTTTAAAACTAAATCGGGTTTTACTAGGTTTTTTTCCTTTTAATCCATTCAAATCAAGGTTTGATAACCCCTTTGAAATTACTTTTCAAGTTAAATGGCATGGTGTAATCACTTGTACAAAGATCGGAATAAAACCGAAGCTCAAAACTTTGCATTTTAAATCATTTAACAAATGCTTTTAGCTATGCATATCACATAAAAACATAAGGCACAGATTTTGATACAAACATCGTGAAAGGCTTGTTTCTTGGTTTCAAAAACTCTTCTCATATATGGCTTATCTATAGTTATGTTCAAAACTCCTTTCAAACAATTTGCACCCATAAACTTCCTATAGTTTCTATCAGCTATTCTTTCCACAATAGCAATATAAATCGTTAAAAATCCGTTGGAAATTGCCTAACAAGGCTAACAGCTTATACTATCCATAATTGCACTTAGAAAAACCATCAATATTTATTAATGTAAATCATTATATATATAGCACGAGATTTTTAAAATACGCACCCCTTACTCACCTTACAATAGCATGACGCTACATCGCTATTGATTTGGGCACGTATCTAACTAATTCCACTCGTCGATTACCCGTTACTTCCTCTGGCATGCCACCATAGCACTTTCTTACTCATACACTTCCTATCAACCATATAAATTCAATACACTTAATTTATTCATATACATGGCAGCACATCAATCAATAATTCTGTAACCTAATCTCATTGTTCATTAACCCTTACTTATAATTATTTAACATACAATCCATATTCTTCAATCATCAATGCCAACACAACACCACGCAATCACATTGCATGCTTACCTTAACTTGAAAATATCATGCATACATTAAGGGGGAGCACACACTTAGAGGGAGCAATTCCTTATCATGTGCAGTACAAAAGAAGCGAATAGACACTATGTTCTTAATCAAGGGATGTTTGTTATCATAAAAAAAGGGGAGATTGTTGGATTCATAAGTTTTTAATGATAACAAAACATTCCCATTCATTAATGTCTAACTATACTACTTGAGTGTGTAGGATAAAAATGTATGTAAATGATAAATTAATTACTTGAAAGTAAACATCAAAACTTATCAGAACAAGAAGTTACAAAGGAGCTACAAATAGAAGCCTCTTAGTCAAATAACCAAGGGAGTTAGTCAGCCAAAATTCAAAAGTGAATTTGGCTGCTTCAAAGACAGTAAGCTTTTAATCGGTTAAAGTCTTACTTAACCGATTAACAAAGTAAAGCATATTGCGAGACAAAGAAAACTTAATCAACTAAGAAGTATAGTTATTCAGCTAAAAGCTCACTGTCAAAGAATTTGATTTGAATGTCTAAAGACAAACTAATGGCTAGAAAGGGTTTTAAATTGTTTTTTTTACGGTCTGAAGCTATCAATATCTATTAGAGTTGATTTTTCAAGTTATAAAAGACATCTCTAATGGCTAAGAAGATCAAGAGAGCTTCCAAGGACAAAAAAGAGCCCAAATACCAAAAATTCTCTCAATTCTTTTTGCGTTTCATTCCAATCTTTGTAATAAAGTTAAACACTTCATTATACCATTTAGATCAAGTTAGTGATCATAGGTACTTTTTCATATCTATATTCCTTAATTACTTAGAGTGTACGGGGCACTCTAAGGAGATTAATCAAGCTTGGGTTAGCTTGCTTGCTATCATAGGTTTTAACTTAGCCTTAGAAAAGTTAGTTTAGGATTTTGGTTAATCTCGGGAAAACCATTGTTAAGGTTGTGCCTGAGCCTGTGAAAAATCATTGTGAAAGCTTGGTGAAAGCTTGGAAATTCCACCGATTCTAGTAAATTGATTTGAAAATCCTTGATTGGAAGATCAACGTAGTGCATGTAAGTCAAAGAAACCAAACCACTATAAATCTTTTGTGCATTGTCTATCTCTTTTATTCGTTCTTTCATTCTCTTTAAATGATCCTTTTATCTAGTTTTCAAATCGTTATCATCTACTTTTAACAAGTCAAATTAGAAGTTAAGATTAGTGACATTTAGAAAATGCTATTCACCCCCTGTAGCACACACCTAGGGACCAACATTGAGTTGTGGATTTCAATTTCTTGAGTTGGTAAAAGTGAAACAAGTTTTAAGGACTATGAAAATGTGTCTATAGACTTTACTTTTCAAGGAAATGGTTTGAATAAGTTTAAAGCTAAAAGCTCAAGAAATTTATAGATTTTGATATGATTTGTAGATGGTATCGATACCTCATGAACAGGTATCAATACTTTTTGAATAGAATGGTGTTTTAAGGTATTTTATACCAAAAGTATTGATACTTGTTCATAACGTATCAATTTTTATTGTCTGTTTTCACCAAAATTATTATGTTCTACCTTGTTTTCCGGCGAGAATGCTTTGGCCACCTATATGAACTAGTGAATTCTTTCAATATGTGATTTAACTCCTATATGGCATGTGCATATGAAGATTGGACTTGGGTGCTTCATGGTTTTGGATTTTTAAAGTAAAAATGCATGGTTTTAAGGAAAACAACAAAGTTTATTAAATCCTTCCATATATTGCTTGTTCCCTTCTACTGTCTCTCATTATAGTTAATGCTAACCATTTTCAAATTGCATGTTTTGGTTTTCAAATCTGGAGGGAGCGGGATCATAGCATTTTCAGGGGGATCCTCACTCACTCTTTTTGATGCACCAGTGGCCATGGCATTCAATAGACCTTTCCTAAAGTTAAGTTGCTCTACTAGCAGTCATATGTCCATTTGTGTTTGACAGATGTTGGATGTATGTATGTATGTATGTTATGAGTAGCAACCACAAGTTGGCTCACAACTATGACCTTTGAGGATGGTTATGTATATGTATGTATATGTTGTACATATAGTGAATCTAAGGCTAAGGCACATGGATGTGCATTGTGTTGATGTATTGGACATAGAAACATATATATAGTGTGATAGTTATACGTTTACAGGTTGGTTATACGTATATAGGTTGGTATCCCATATACAAATATGTAAAGGTTACGTGGGATTGCAATGCTTGCATGGTGGGGTATGCAACTTGGGCTCTAGCATGACCATAGCCCGAGACTAGGTCATGACAATGCGGCCTTTGGAAAAGCTCGAAAAAAAGAAATACAAAAACACAAAGAAACACCCCTGTGGGTGATGGAAAACCTCTGTAGAAGATATGAAAAAGACAGCATAAAAACAAACGTTAGTTAGAGAAAACCTTTCTGGAACCATTTAAAAACGAAATACCAAACAAAAAAAAAGTGCCACCGTCAACAAAGAGAGAGAAGAAGTGGGCTGTTAAGAAAACAGAGAGAGGAGCATCGCCACTAGTGAAAACCCATAAACAAAAATGAACAAAAGAAAAGAAAGCCGTGAGTCCTCGAATTAGAAGAAAACAACGTGCAAACCATTGTCCATACCCCAAAGGCAGAGGTCTGGCCAAAGAGAGCATCGTGTAAATAAATGCTATCCGTAAAAGGAGTCAAAAGTGGAAAGAAAGAGAAAACAGAAAGGCCCAGGTGGTTGTAAGGGACAAAAGAACAAAGAAAGAAAAAAATAGAAAAAAGGAAAAAGAGGAATGAAAACTCGAACTGACGTCCAATTTTAAAGGAAAAGTCACGGAGACCTAACATCTAACAAAAAACTATCCATCCATCAGCTATTGGAAAGCCAAAAAATACTCCTTAGAAGCTCAAAAATAATAAAACCACGTGTCAAGCTCTAAGCATTATATTATGATGTTAAAATCATTTATATAAAATAATATAAGATAAGCTAGTATAATAAGTTATATTAATATTTAACAATCAATAACTTGATATATTAATAACAAAATTTTCATATAGTTCATCATATATTGCATTATGTTTTAATTTTATATAGATTTCTTATATCAATGACATGTATATATGTCTAAAAAAAGATTTATCATATAAATTGATTTTTTGGCATTAGAAATTTGAATATATTTATTCTTTGTTGCTTTGATGTCTTGATGATGAAATTTTTTTAGCATTAGAATTTATTCATATATAAACATGAAAAAACTGTGTAAGTGAATACATGCAAAAAAAATCTTTGGAAATGTATTAAATTCAATGTTGGTTAAGTCGGATAACAAGTTTTATTTTTTTAACCTAACATACTTCACTTAGCTGAAATTCATAACTGACTTATCAATTTAACTAAATTAACCAATTGAATTAATTGAAATTTATCGGTTAATTTGATTAAGTTGCTTTTGATGGACGTTTATACACTTTTAATGAAGGGGTATAACTACTCCTCTGTACAGTAAAAATGTTGTTTGCGAGGAGCTTTCTTTTTTTTGTCTAAGGTAACACTTTTCTAAATTTTCTTAACAAAAACTTTCTGGTGTTGAATTAAACTGTCTATGGGTTAAGTGACTCGCCGGGTCATGAGAGACTTCTTATGCTCCGGATTCCATTAAGCCGAGATGATATTAATTTTAATTTTTAAAATAAAATATTAAATGTTAATTTTAAAATATTTTAATATTTTAATGAACCGAGTAAAAACCTACACCCAACGGATAAAAGCATCAGCGAATCAGTCCGACGACCGCGCACACCTGTACTCCAAATGGCAATTCATCCATTGGAATTTTTGACCCCTATTTCAAGCAGTAGTAGTCCAGTCGTCCACCTCAGCGGAGACACCGCCGCGTGTGATACCCTCCGGTTACTTGACTTATGAAACACCCCGCAGGTGCACACACGCTCCCTGTCTTCGGGTGGGAAAAATCCCGAAACCCCACAGTCAAGCTCCCCTCCACAGTCGAGCCCTATAACCTGCACTTGGACGTCCCGCTCACGCTCCCGAATGTGCTACCTTGCAATTGGTTCGTGTTGAACACGCGAAGCAATCAGCGGGAGTCGAACCTTTCTATCGACCCTATGATACTTCCCGAGCACGGCTCTTTTAATGCACCCACACGCTTCTCTCGAGTCGTTTGTAAGCACGAGGGCACTCCCTACCGTACACCTGTAAGATAAGGATAGAGAGAAAATACGAGTGAAAAAGAACAGAGCTTTTTAGAGAGAGAAAGAAGTGGTGAAGAGAGAGAGACTCAGAAGAAGATCTGAAATCGAGCAACCACAGGTAAGGAGCCGAAATTTCCTCGAGAATCCCTCTTCCTTTGTTTCCTTCTTTCATTTCGTTTGGGATAATATATTTTAGATGGTTGTAGTTTAATTTTGTAGATCGAGGAGGGTTTTTTTCCCTAGACTTGCTGCGTTTCTCGTTGGATTTGGCGGTTAAAACTTGGGGAAACTCAAGTTTGGGTGAATTTGAGGAGGTTAAATGAGGGTTTTGATGGAGGTAGTAAAACCCTAGCTTGGATTGATTGGAGGAGGTGAATTGTGTCGTTGGAGATTGGAGAAGGGTAAATTAGGGTTTTAAGCCCTACTATATATGTATGGCTTCGGCGACAGTTGTTGGAGAAGGAAAAGAGGCTGCAAGAGAGAAGCAGAGGTACACGGAGAGCAAGGTTTATACTAGGAAAGCGTTTAAGGGTCCCAAGAAAAACAATCTTGTCAACACCACAGCTAAGAACAGCAACAACGCCGACGACGACAACAAGAACAGCAACAACAACAATAGCAGTGGCAACAACAACAACGTCAACAGCACTGCTCTGAACAACACCGCTGTCACCACAAACGCTGTCACATTGAATGACGACGGCAATGCTAATGACAAGAATAATGACGACGACAACCACCACCACAACTCTGCTGTAGCACCAGCTCAGCCTCTGCCTTTGGAGGATGTGAATTCCGCACACCAACAGCCTGTTCCGTATGTAGATACTGCAGTTTCTGATGACTCTTCGAGTCTTAACAAACACCAGGTTGTGGCAGGCAACGGAGCAGTGAAGTCCAGTTCAGAGAACCGGGTTAAGATTAATTTGGCTTCAAGGTCAAAGCAGGAGATGCGGGATTTGAGGAGGAAGCTGGAGAGTGAGCTTGATCTGGTGAGGAATTTGGTGAAGAGAATTGAAGCTAAAGAAGGGCAAATAGGTGGTTTTAGTAATTCCCGTCTTCTGTTGAATGACAGTGTTGATTATGGACTGAAGAGGGTTCAATCAGAGGTGGCTTCAGTGGGTATTCCTCAGGAGCCTGTTAGGCAATCAAGGCCCTTGAACCAGTTGAGTATTTCTGTCTTGGAAAATAGCCAGGGTAATGAAAATTTGGAGAAGGAGAAGAGAACACCAAAGGCGAATCAGTTCTATCGAAATTCTGAGTTTTTGCTTGCAAAGGATAAGTTTCCACCCGCTGAGAGTAACAAAAAGTCAAAATTGAACGGGAAGAAGGCAGGAGGAGGCGAATTTACTCATGGGTTTGGTATGGGTAACAAGTTCTTTAAGAGCTGTAGTTCTTTGCTTGAAAGGCTAATGAAACATAAGCATGGTTGGGTCTTTAATGCTCCTGTTGATGTCAAAGGTTTGGGTTTACATGATTACTATAGCATCATTAAGCATCCCATGGATTTGGGTACTGTGAAGTCAAGGCTTAACGCGAACTGGTACAAGTCACCTAGAGAGTTTGCAGAGGATGTGAGACTGACATTTCGCAATGCTATGACATATAATCCTAAGGGACAAGATGTTCATGTAATGGCTGAGCAGTTATCAAAGATATTCGAGGACAAATGGGCTGTTATAGAGGCAGATTATATTCGAGAGATGAGACTTGCAATAGAATATGAAGTGAGTCTTCCTACAGCAACACCAAGAAAGGCACATCCAATGCTACCACCTCCACTTGATATGAGAAGGATCTTGGATAGATCGGAGTCGATGATACGCCCTGTTGATATGAGACCAAAGCTCATTGCTACTACTCCTTCAAGTAGGACCCCTGCTCCAAAAAAGCCCAAGGCAAAGGATCCATATAAGAGAGACATGACTTATGAGGAGAAGCAGAAGCTTAGTACTAACCTTCAGAGTTTGCCTTCAGAGAAGCTGGACAACATTGTACAGATTATTAAGAAAAGGAATTCGTCTCTCTTTCAACATGACGATGAAATTGAAGTAGACATTGACAGTGTGGATACTGAGACTCTCTGGGAGCTTGATAGATTTGTGACCAACTACAAGAAAAGTTTGAGCAAAAACAAGAGAAAAGCTGAACTTGCCATTCAAGCCAGAGCAGAAGCTGAGCAGATTGTACCTGAGAAGGTAAAGCTTTCTGTCATAGTTTCTTATGTAATCATCTTATCCCAAGAGTAGCTGAGTGAATGCTTATGTTTTATTTAGTTGCAGACCACCCCTGCTCCTGTTTTGGTGGAAGTCCCAAAAGAAGCCACAACTAGTAAGTTTCCATGTTATGAGAGTTGATAAGTACTTTGGTTTCTGCCTGCTAGATTGGACCGATAACTAAAAATTTACACACTTCTACCTGCAGATGAGCAGAATGCGTCTGCTTCATCACCTGTTGAAGTCGACAAACAGGGAGATAATGCTAGTAGGTCGAGTAGTTCAAGTAGCTCTAGCAGTGATTCTGGGTCTTCTTCAAGTGGTACTGTGATTTATCTCTAACTAATTATCTTTTTGTTTTCTTTTTTGGTACTTTCTCTCTTATTGTCCTAATAAATGTAATGTTTGTTGCAGACTCCGATAGTGAAAGTTCCTCAGCGTCTGGGTCTGATGCTGGTCACTCACCAAGGTCTTGAATGTTTTTGTGTCAGGTAGGATAAAATGTTCATGTGTCTTACAAAAATTCATGATTTAAATATGCTTCAGAGTTGTTCTATCATATGGTAGTTTCAAACTGATGTATTTGCTTGATTGCAAGTGCATCTTCTGCTGTCGAATTGTGTACAATTTTGTTTATATGTGATGCTTTTGAATAGTATGAATGGTGGTTAGTGATGACATTTGATGTGAATGATGGTGAATATTCTTGCATGGAAGTATCACTATGTAAGTGAGCACATGATAACTTGAATTAAAATTTAGATGAGTAAGCAATTGTGGTTTGTGAGTCCGCAAGGCAACACCTCAATGTTTAAAACCTGAGACTTCAGCTTTGAGGTCTCTGGTAATCATGAAGGAAGAGTGAGATTTGTAAGATCAAGAGAGCTACCTCCTTTTCTGCAGCTTGAAATCAACAGGTTTCCACATGTCAGCTAAGAGGAGAAAATTGTGGACGGTGGGTGTATTGGCAATTAATATCAATTTGTGAGATGGAAGATGTATGGTGTCAACATTGGATGATTTGAGGCTATATAACCAAATATTGAACAATTGTCAGTTAAAAAAGATAGCTTTCTTTTTGGTACGGGGGGTATCTATGATGAATGAAATGAGTTTGCATCTTTCTGAGAAGCAACACTGATTCATATTATTGTGCCTTTGTGTAATCGGATATGCTGCTGTAATTCAACAATGGAAAGAAGACATTATGTTAGTGATGGAAAGAGTGGTGGTATACTTGAAATTCTTGGTAATAAATGTTCATTCATGCAGTGGCAATTCATTAGAGGTACCAGTATCTGGGATTTGGCTTGTTGATGCTATTCTATGTAGTATAAACTTTTTAATAAATGTGGTTTTTGACGTACAGCTTTGGGGGAATCCTTTTGATGCTTTTTAGTTCTGTGATTTTATGATGACATTTACTGTTTTAACTCTTCTGGTCTATTGGCATTATTAAAGAGTTTTAAATCCATCTTTTTTCCCTCTTTTTTAAACTTCAAAATTTGCTATTTTGTTTGTACTGTGAATAGACATGATAAGTCAAGAGAAATAAGTTTGCAATGCTTAGTACTTCCTTCTTGATTAAATTTTTAAGTTGAGCGTCAGAAAGAAACTAGTTGCTGAGAAATGCATGTCTTTTTTTTTTTTTTCCGGATAGAGTGAGGCATTTTTCTATGTGCAGAGTTATATTAATTTTCTTGGGTTAAATACATGAAAAGCAAATGACTACCATGAGCAACCACTCCAATATGTTCAGTGCTGTCTGCTATTTTTATAGACCAAAACTACATATACTATACATTTGTGAATATATCCATCTGATCTTTTTGTGGACATCTCTGTTCTTCTGACTGGACTTAGGTGAATAACAAGTCAGTTAATCTATGATTTTTATCAACTTAACAAAATTTTCTAACAAAGATACCTTTGTGTATGTGAATACATCCACCTGATCTGTTGGGGGGAGACATGTCTTGATTTCACAGAATAGTGAGTCAACCATGTGGTTTTGATCAACTTTCCAGTTAAAAATTTCTGATCTAGTTTGCAGTGGGTCCGTGGGCTATGTTGTTTAGACTTGGTTTGATTATCGTATGTTGGTCTGCTAATAACTATGTGGAGCCTTGAGTTTGGCAAAGCATCATATTGCAATCCAAATTTGGGATGTCAGAAGTATATTCATTTTGTTTCTTGTGGAATACGAAAATTGGTTGAAAGTATTCTAATCATCCATCATCCTTTGAATATTAATGAGATTCAGGATTGCCATTAGCACCTTGTTCCTCATGGGAGCAAAGATTTTCTTAAGTTCTATTAGTTAAGGGAAAGTGAGCTTTGATTTCTCTGAATTTCGTTTGCCCCTTGAAAACATAGTTTTTTGTTCATGTTCTATTGAATCTGTATGATGGCCCTGAATATCTTTCCTAATTGGTAAATGGTGGAGGTTTAGGGTCACTGCATGTTATTGACTAGCGTGCAGCTCATCCAAACAAGCACCATGTGCTTAAAATGCAGAATAATCTAGAATGAAATGCTTCCTTTTATTTTTATTGTAAATTTAGCTGGGGAAGTGTTTGAATGTAAAGAGGTGCAATAAACATATATACATATAACTCAATATATATGATTATGACAGTGATTTAGTTGTGCTGCTGGTGCTGGTGCTGCTACTGTTATGATGATGGTGGTTATGGATGTTTCCTTTCCCTCTTTGATTTTATGCACACTTAAGTAGATTTAAGATGTTTTGATAAAAGTGCTGGTGTGTTTTTGTATTGATGTTTTGATGTATGTTTGGTTTGAAATAAAGATGCAACCTCCTATGCGCAATTTTGCGGGTGAATGCGATGTGCAAAATGTGCACTTTTTGATAAAGCTGATTATTTTACGAAAGGAAGAGATAGGATCAAATGCTTTTCTCAACTTTCAACTATTAATGGTTTTTTACGCTACCTTTTGACAATTTTCTACAGCCATTGATGGTATTGTGGTTGACAATATTATAATTTTTATTTAGTTACTAATTACTAATTTGTTGTGTATCTTTTGCAGTGGCTGATCAAAGAAATTAGAGTAGGTGCTGATCCATTGTGATCCTGAAGCTTTGCGAGTTGTGTTTATGATTTTGAAGTAGCATTTGGTGTATAGTGGAGAAGTTTTTGGTGCCTCGACGGGCTCCTGCCATTTAGCCACCGGAGAGTGGGTCTGTTAGCACTCCACATGTGGACTATCTGTATAATATTTGGTAGAATGTGGTCATGGTTAGGAAAAGTAGGGTTTGTTTGTGTAGCACGTGTACATTGCTAACTACTGCTGCTCATCCTAGTTTCAGGGACTTGGTTTTCGGTTTATTATGGCAGATTCAGGATTCTTTTGATGTTATATACAGAAAACAGCATTGTAATTCAAGTTGATGAAGTCATAATTGCTTCACATTAAATAATCTCTGTGAAAGGGCGCTTATCTGATGTGTTTGGTTGTTGGCAGATGATTTTCAGCAGTTTTATCAGACCTTTTTCTTTTTTGTGTAGGAGCAGTTAATGATGTGCTTTGACTTTCGATGGGGGGGTAGGGTGAAAATTTAATACTACTTTACTATTTTTTTTACCGTACTCCGTAGTTAGGTTACACTTGATGAGCAATGTGAGTTTTTAAATTAAATTTTGTAATATTTGGTAAGAAAAAATCTGTCCTATAAATATTACATTACAGTTATTACATTATAATCGATGATGTTTGGTATCTTGTAATGTAATTAGATTGCAACAAAGGCAATATTTTAGTATTTGGTATATAATTAAAGAAATGATAAAATGTAAGAGATAAAATTGTAACGTTGCATTTATTATTAAAAATGTAATATTAATTTTTTTAATTATCTTGAGGTATTAAAATATAAATTAAATATATTTATTTTTTATAATTAATTTTTATGTAATATGTGAAACATATTTTATTTTTTAATTTTTATTACAATTACATATATTATTTTGAATTTTTTAATATAATTTTTATATTTTATATTTTATTTTCTTTTAAAGACTGAATTCTATGGACAGTTCCATCATGGTATTTGTCAAGATAATGCTATTGTAAAACCAATGCAATCTCAAAGATTATAATTTATTCTGCAAAGTAAAAAAAATTTTGATTTATCATTTTTGTCCTTCATTTGAAAAAAAATACCAAACCCCTACTCTTAAAAAAATTGATTTATCCTTTTTGTCCTTTTCCGTTTGGAAGAATGCCATGCCAAAACCCTTTTTCAGTTTCTAACTCTAGGTATCGACTTCTTCTTCCTCCTTCTAGCTCGAATGGATCTGAGGACAATAAATAAATAAATAAAAGATTGGACGAGGATGGTGACTGAGAGTGAAAGTAGTCGTCGCTGGCTTGGAGAGGAAAGAGAAACTGGCTTACGCAGCCGTAGGAGAGCGTCGTGTTGACACTGCATCAATGAGGGAAACGATCAAGAAAATAAATAAACAAACAAGAACACAAATACGGAAGCACCGGCATTATTATTTTGATAACAAAGTCCACGCTTTGGCTTTCTTGTTTCTTATGTTTCATTTCTTATTTACCGCCATCTGATCCGTAATCCTGGTCATGAATCTCACCGTGATAGCAAGTGGTCTTGCCCTATTATGCATTGCAGTTCTCTCATTTTGGAGGGGTTGGTGACTGCTACAGTAAATCCAACCTTACTGTAAAGATAATTAATTTATCTTTAAAAAAATAATAAAAATTTGTATAACAAGTTAATAAGTAAACATGTATAACAAGGATTTAATTCGTAGTTAGGGTAGACACACACCAATTGCCATACATAGCCAAAATAAAACACTAGCTTAATAAACCTTATTTAATTGATTACAACAGACATTTAGTAACCCAATTAACTTAGGTATTTGTGCAAGAATCTCAATAGAGACTTATACATAACTTTGGATTCTAGGATAGTAAAACCACCTATGAATATAAATAATAAGAGAAGCTAGTATCAAATGAAGTGTTGAATAAAGCCATAATCTTAGGCTTTAATCTAATGCCTTTCTTAAATGAATTTTTGGTTTCTATTAACTAATTTGGTGTTTGCTTTAATTTGGTTTTAATTAATTTTCTAAAACATCAAATTACTTGAATAAGATTAATTTCTCATAATTTTAGATTTAGTGAAAATTTAGTATTTAGTATTAATTCAAGGTTTTCTTTTTCTTTGTTTTTTAGGTTTGTTCCATCATTATATGATAAGAGCGAAAAGCTTGGAGATTATGCTGTGTGATCTAGAGATTGAGAGAACATTCTGAAGTTTTTGATGAGAAAATCTACAAGGTTTTGCTCAAATAAATACAATGGTTGATCGATAAGGTGAGCAGCAAATCCAAGAGCGAATATTAGCTAAAAATAGTTGCTTAACGGATTAAAATGTTCCATTGGTACAACGAATTCCATTGAGCATTAGAAAGCTAGTTATTCAAGCCAACAATTTTGTGATCAAGCTGACTATCATCACCATGATTTAAGCTTCAATCTAGTTTGGGGGTTTTCTAAATAACAATCCAAATTCCCATAGTTTGAACTTCTTGGAGATATGTGATACCTTAAAACACAATGGTGTCATAAATGATGTAATTCATTTGCATCTTTTCCCTTTTTCTTTGAAGGACAAAGTTAAAACATGGCTAAATGCAATATCTACTAGATGTATAACAACATGGGATGAACTTGCTCAAAACTTCTTTGCTAAGTTCTTTTCTATGGTCGAGAAACCAAAAATAAGGAATTATATTACATCGTTCATGCAGCTAGATATTGAATCATTGTGCGAGGCTTGGGAAAGATACAAAGACTTGTTTAGGCGATGCCTTCATCATGGTCTTTCAAAGTGGCTACAAGTGCAAACATTTTACAGTGGATTGAGTGATCATGTTCGAATCATTATTGGTGCCACTGTGGAAGGAGCTTTAATGGCTAAGTTAATTAATGAAGCATATGATCTATTGAAAGAGATGGGTTCAAACAACTACTAGTAGGCAATAGTGCAATCAATGCATGGGAGAGTTGCTGGAGTTCATGACGTGGATGCCTTCATAACATTATCAGCACAAGTAGCAGTTTTAAATAAGATACTTGAATCTTTTAGTGCTAACTCCATTCAAAGCCTCTTCGTAGTTTATGAGTATTGTGGAGATGAACATGCAAAGAATTAGTGTCCAAG
>NW_018397258.1:9786805-9793157 GCF_002168275.2 Theobroma umbraticum | reverse complement strand
GCAGTGCAGGTTGTGGGTAATAGATAGCAAAACAATTCTTACACCAACATCTACAACCTAGGGTGGAGGAACCATCCTAACTTCTCATAGGGTTACAATTAGTGGTCATCTTTAGGTCAAAGGTTGAACATGCCTTTTGAGTTCCAATAGTAAGCAAAACCACCCATCCAAGAAAGAAACCATCTATAAAGGATTTTTTTATGCAATTCATGACAAAGAATGATGCCATCATTGAAAATCATCAACTATTATTCAAAGCCAAATGGCATCAATTCGAAACCTTAAGACCTAAGTTGGCCAACTTGCCATCTCATTAAACAATAGAGCTCAAGGAACAATACCTAGTGTTATAGACACAAGTCTGATGAGGGAAGGTAAAGAACAAGTCATGGCCATTACCTTGAGGAGTGAAAAAGAGGTTGAAAGCAACTCCAAGCAAGTTGAGCAGTAAAGAGAGTTAGTCAGGAATAAAACCAAGATTGTGAATATTGACAAGAAGTTTCAAGAGAAGAATACAAAAGCAAGCCCTCCACCATCACTTTTTCCTCAACGCCTTCAAAAATAGAAACTTGACAAGCAGTTCCAAAAGTTTCTTAAGGTATTCAAGAAGTTGCACATCAATATCCCTTTTGTCAAAGCTTTGGAACAAATGCCAAGCTACGTGAAGTTTTTGAGAGATATCCTGACTAAGAAGAGGAAACTGGAAAACTTTGAAACAGTTGCACGTACTAAGGAGTGTAGTGCTATAATCCCAAATAAGCTTCCACCAAAGCTTAAGGATCCAAGGAGTTTTTCTATCTCTTATAGTATTGGCAAATTTAAATTCTATAAAGCTTTGTATGATTTTGGTGTTGGTATTTCAATTATGCCTTTATTAATTATTGGGAAACTTGGACTTAATGAGATATAACTTATTACAGTTTCTTTGCAGTTAGTAGATAAACGATCAAGTACCCAATTAGGGTTATAGAGGACATGTTGGTTAAACTTGGGCATCTTTACATTCTAGTGGACTTCATTATGTTTGAGATGGAAGAGGATGTGCAAATTTCTTTAATCTTAGGACATCCATTCTTAGCTACCATAGGTGCAATCATTGATGTAAAAGAAGAAAAAATAATATTGAAAGCTGGAAGGGAGGTAGTTGAATTTATTATTTTTAATGTGACTAAATATACTTTACCCACAAATCATTGCCAGAAAGCTTGATGAAGCTAAAGGTAATCTTACTCCACGACCTATTAGTAAGCAAGTACCAACTTTTTAGTCAAAGGCATCGCCACCACATATGAAAACTAAGCAGTTTTATGATAAGCATAATCCACCACCCTCTAGTGATCTTGATTTTAAGTTTGGACAACAAGTAGTACTATCTAGTTCACATTATTCATACTTAAATAAATGTGCACTTGGCAAGTATAGAAATTTACTTGAAAAAACTTTTTAATTCTACCAAATAGAGAAATAATCTTTTTTTCTTGTTAATTATTTGGTTACTTTTAACTCATTATAATTTTACTTTTAATTATTTATTTCTTTATTTTAAATTTTAACAAAAATAAATAAATAGAAGTATCAATAGTTGTAATATAAGAGAGTGCAAAGGGTCGATTATATATTAATATAATTTTTTATTAAAGGGAATTAAAATCTTCATTAATACTACAAAAGCTTTAAAAAAAAAACTTTATATTCAAAAGAATAATAATAGTGCTAAACTAAATGTTCTTCGTTTGTTCTTCCCAATTTTCACAATAAAAAAAATAAATAATAAAAAAATTCGTAATTCTGTCTACGTAATTGGAATGCGATCTAGTGATGTATTAACCATATTTTACTTTAGTGTCTCTTTCCATTTGAAATTCAGATGCTAGTAATTAACTTTAATTTAAAACAACTATTTACATTTCCTTATAATCCTTTGTTTTGAAAATACATTATTAAGTATTATTGTTTTACTAAAATTCATTTAATATGTTCAATTAAGAAAAATTTAGAAATTTAGGATTCAAATGTATAAAAAAAATTAAATATAAAAGTTTTATTATCTTTTAATATAAACTTTAAGAACCGTGATCTCTTGTGACAACAGAAGTCAAATACGAAATTTTATATAACCAAAAATAAAAAACACTCTATATTTTATCATAGCACAATATCTATATCAAGTTTACTTTTAATATTAGCACGAACTATCTTATCCAATTCTAGAAAGAAACAGATCCTACTACTTCCTTTTCTGTCGTATTCTCGTAGCCTTTTTGGATTACACTTCCAAGTTACCATTTACAATTACCCGAAATAATCAGTTACAAGTTAAGTTGCATGGTAATCAGCTCAATTATTTTCAATCCAACAGTCTTGGTGGGTGCTTCCAGATCTGACGGTTTACATGTTAATATCTTAACGGACTGCACTACAGGAGCAGATTCTAGTGTTCGCCGGACGGAGTAGTAAGATTGTAAGATAAAAGCAACTTTCGATCAAGCAACCAACAATCATGTGCTGTGATGGAGATTGCAGGCCACTGGGCTTCCTCCTGGGCCTTCCCTTTGCTTTTCTCTCTCTCATCGTCTCCATTGTTGGAATTGTTGTTTGGATCGTCGGGTTAGTCCTGTCCCCTTGGCTTCCTTCTGCTGTTTGCTGCTTTTGACAATATTTGGGATCTAGGTTTTTGTTCGAATTTTCTTTTCCAATCTCTTGGGGCTTTATTTGAATGCCTTTCAATTAATGAAAATCTGATCTTTATAGATTGTAACTGTAAAATTTTCTACTCTGCTATTTTGAATGCTCTTTGGCTTCTGGGTATTTGATTTTTCTGCTGCCTTGGGTTTTGGCAGGTTGTTGTTGACGTTGGTCTGTCCCTGTTGTTTGTGCGTGACGGTTCTAGTGGAGCTGGCGCTGGAGTTGGTCAAAGCTCCAATTCATGTCATGGAATGGTTCACTGAACAGATCCCTTGTTAATTGGTCTCCAATCCAATCCACACCGACTGGAGTCCTCTGGTTTATTTTACGGTGTTTTGTGCATTATTATGTACCATATGTTGCTTGCTTTGCCTTACGTATCTTCCGGATCTATTTCTAGTTATTCTGCTACTTGATTATTGTTAGGGTGAAATTTGGGCAAAATTTCATTTCAGGTTTCTTCACTACTGGTCATATATACTTTTATTTTATATAGTAATGGGACTTTGATTTCTGGCTGATGTATGAGGATTTCCTGTACTTCCACACAAGGTAGAACACCAATTTCTCATTGCCTTTCATCTTTAAATACTGTATTAAGTATTTCTTTATGGGAAATTTTGTTAAACCTTGTTTTTGGTCGTGGCTTCCTGCAAAAAGTGGAATCAAAGTTGACTGGTAAAGAATTGTGTAGTGAAGAAGCATCGCTTGATTCGAATGGATGGAAAGAAAAATACTAGTAAAAAGTGGTTTAAGGGATTAAAGCCTGCTTACTTTCTGGGAAATTCATTTTCCCTATTTACCATTTTCTGGCTAAGGCCTTGCAGGGGAGAGAGACAAAGAGAACGGAGAAGAGAAGACGGTAGGATGTCACTGTCAGTGAATAAATTATGCATGTTGACCACGGAGTGGTCTTGACACGTAGGCGGGTACCGAAGAGAAGAAGAAAGAAATTTCAGTTGCAATTGAGTTTATATTTCATACAAAATCAAAATAATTTTGTGGATGCGCTGAAATTGTGATGAGGTTATAAAATTGACCTTTTGTTGGGTTTGGCTCCCGTCCAGTGGAACTCCTATCCCGTACTTTCCAATACTGTCTTAGATTATTTCCACTTGTATTGTTTATTTGTAACGGTCCAGATTAAACTTCAGTTCAAACTTTATCGTTTGCCTTCGTTTTTCAGCCATCAACAATCCAGATTATCACTTCCAACATCCAACATTGTGAATCGATTGCTGTTGTGATCTCTTAATGATTTTTTAATATAATCAGCACTAGTTTAATTGCTACAACAGCCCAAATTGCATCGCCATATTTCCTTGAAGTGGATAATACTTGAACAAATTTGAGAGGCTTAACAAATCCTATGCAAATTTATTGTGGCATAAGAACAAACTCTTGTGCTAAAGAGAAGACAGATACATGAATGTAAATAACTTTTGCTCCTAAGCACAAACAAAACCATAAAGCAATCAACTAATTTTATCCAAGTCAGATTCAAACATGCAAAAAATATATAGAAGGGGTAGATGGTTTATTGTTAAGCAAGGTGATGTGGGAATGCGAAGCATTGGAAAAATGTAATGGAGAATGAGAAATTATCATGGAGAAGATAAGACGATGTAAATCGAACTCCAAATTCAAGTTCGTCGGGGACTGGCAGTGCATCGTCATGGAAAGAGAGAAGGTTTGTCTTGACTCATAAGCAAGAAAAGGTCATCAATTCACGCATTTAACTTATTTACTTCACAAGAAGTTTGGATTTAATTCGGGTACCATAATTTTTATAGATCAAGTCTTTTATGTTTTTATAAATTTGTCAATATCAATTCAATTGTTAGCACTGTAAAAATTATTCATTCAAACCGTTGACATGGCATCTGATTGGGCTGATAATGAGCTTTTTGCGTTGACATGGCACGAAATGCTAGTGTGGCCTAAAATGTTGATGTGGATTTTTAGAGGGGTTTAGGATGGCCATGTGACATTTAATGGATACCAATCAAAAAATTGAACCCAATCACATCTATTGGCTTTAAAATTGACCTTATTTTGAATTGACAAAATTAAATGATCAGAATTAGTTAAACAAGTCACTTAACATGTTTTTTGAGTTATGAAAATATCCCTTAAAGTTTTAGAAATGTTTTTGCAAAGATGATGTGTATAAAAGAAGTTCAAAAAGCACTCAGTTGTCAAAATTCAGCTATTGGGATTAACCTTCCATTTTTGATAGGTCAATACTTGTGAAACAGAGAGCAAAAATTCATCTACTATAAGAAGAAGGATTGCAATGCAATGCCCCCTATTTTTTATGTACACTAAAAATGATTTATAAAATATGTGGAGTCTTAAGGGCTTTGATGATAAGATACGTATGCCAAGTGTTTGAAAGTATATATATTGACACTTAGGCAAAACTTTGAGGAAATATGTGATAAATTTCATAATTTGACGTTTCGATACAAGTTTGATGTTATGTTTGTGGATTTATGTGTATGGGATTAATTTAAATGAATGATTTCAGTTGTAATATCAGTTGAGAATAGTATTGGAATATTAAACTTGGACTTTGGAGTGTTTGGGAAACTTAGAACTGGTGACAGGGGTGAAAGTATCAATACATAACCCAATGTCTCGATACATTCATGGTAGGATGAACAACAAAGGCCCTAGGAAGAATATTTTATCGATACATTTGAGAATGTATCGATAGATTGGGCTAAAGATGAACGTGTATCAATACATTATTCAAAAGTATAGATCCATTTGAAGCAGAAAGCAACTAGGGCCATTTTGCCCAAAATGTATTGATACATTAGCCCAATGTATCGATACATTCATTCAAAATTAAGGCAGATGTATCGATATGTTGCCAAAATGTATTGATACATCAAAGAAGAAGGGCAAAAATAAAAAGAGGATTTCGGGCTATTTCGCTTAACCCTTTCTTTCTCTAGAAACTCGAAACCCTCAAGCCGCAAATGGATTTTTGAAGTGATTTGAAACTATTTAGAGCTTGAGAAACCATTTTGGAGGTAAGATTTAACGCTTTTACCGATTATTTTCCAATTTATTCAATTAATAGTTTTGAATCTGACTTTTCTCCAAATTTGGTATTTTTCCCTCTTTCGCTTGGATTGAGGAATTTGGAACTAAGACTTATGCAATCGAGCTTACAAGGTATAGGTTTATCTCACGAATGAAGGATTTAAGCTTAAATAATTGGATTGCCACGATTTAGTTAATCGTGTGAAATGTTGGCATTTTTCGAAAGCCAAAAATAAATAATCTTTTGATGTTCTAATGTGTTTGAAGGGGGGAAACAGAGTTAAATCAACTCATTGGCAAGCTAGATGACAATCGAAGGCTAAGGATTAAAACTTGGCAGGGAGTCCCTCGTATTGTCACTGTGAGTGGGTTTAGTTTAATATGCATGTAAAGCATGACGCATGAAAGATGCGCTGCACTGGTATAGAATGAAATATGTATGCCCAGACAAATGAACCTAAACTAGAGAACAATATATGTGTATATGTATATATGTGAATTGTGTGCAATTGTGTGCTGTGATGTGAGCCATATGGGTGGCCTACGTTGTGTGTGTGCCTAGATGATAACTCTATTATATAGAGTTATTTTGACTCATTTTGGGAGCTTAAGT
>NW_018397258.1:9786544-9786636 GCF_002168275.2 Theobroma umbraticum | reverse complement strand
TTGCTAATTTCTCTTATGGCTTTTGTAGGAAATTGATGAAAAAGACTCATTTGAAGAATATCAGTGCAAGTATGGTGATAGCTTCATTTGTA
>NW_018397258.1:9786189-9786534 GCF_002168275.2 Theobroma umbraticum | reverse complement strand
GTCAAAGTCGGACCACTGTAGCAGTATGTAAAGATTGAACATGATGCGGTATTTCGAGCAAATCTTTCAATCCAAAAGTCCAATTGATGTGATTCTTAAATTGGGAAAGTTAAGAGACAGGGATAAAACTTTTATGTACTACTTTGCCCAGTTCCTAACATATCAGGGTGAAACTCAGTTTGAAGTTGATAGACTGCCCAGCACTGGGAGAACAAGGCTGCAGCGTTGATGAAAGGAATCACACATGCAAATTTCCAGAAAGCTCAGCGCTGCAGCGCTGGAGAAGTAGCACCGCAGCGCTGCGCTACGTTCCAAAAAATAAGGGAAGTTAACGGGATTTCAAAA
>NW_018397258.1:9766052-9786179 GCF_002168275.2 Theobroma umbraticum | reverse complement strand
TTGAAGCCTATTTAAGGAGCCTTTTTTAGAGATTTTGGAGAGGAGGCAACAAGCAACTATTCTGAAGATTTGAAGCCAAGAAAAAAGCCAAGAAAACAAGAGAATTGGAGGAGAAATCAGATCACAAAACTCTAACTATTAGTTTTCTCTCTTTACTTTTTTGTTTTTTCTTATTTTCTTGACTTGGATTCATGGCTAAATTTCTTTGGATATTGTTTTTATTAGATACTATGATCTAAATTATTTTTCTAGGATTGCAATTGAACTCACATGTAATCTAACTTTTAATCTCTTCCTTACTTATCTTTAATGGGATTTGAATTGTTTATTCCGATTTGTGCTTAATGCTTTTAATTGCATGGCCACCAATTAAATTGATTTAGGAACCTAAACAAACTTGGGAAAGGGAGTTTAGTGTAGATTAAAATTGGGATAACATATAATCATATTAATTGATTTGCGTATAGGATAAGGATATACCTATAGGCCATATGTAGCCAGATTAGAGCCTGAACTTAATGAGTATATTTTAATTTCAATTCACATAGGGATATAGCGTTTTAGTTAAAATAGATATTTTTATAAGATGAATCGGGAGACCTCTTATAAATAATTTAGGACTCTATTTACAATTCAACCCATTGAATAAGTTAAGAAAGAGAGGTAAGATTTAGATGAAGTGTGAGGGATAATCCTAGGCTTGTTTGATTTGCTGTTTGCCCAATTATCGTGTTGCTTTAATTTGTAATTAAATTAGTTTTGAGTTGCGTAATTTTTAGTTCAATTAGAATTAAGATTTTAATTATTTGAATAAAACTAATTGTTTTAATTTTGGTACTTAGTAAAATTTTAGATCAATTCCCTGTGGGATCGATACTCTGCTTGCTAATATACTATCTATTCAATACGTATACTTGCATAGTAGAATTTTAACTGACACTAGACTAGGATGTTTAGAGGCTATGATGAACCCTTATAAGTAGATTACCCTAGGTGAATGATATATGAGATGATTTGATTGAATGATACCTTGGAGACTTAGAAGCTCTTAAAACCTAATCAAGCTTAAGACAATTAAAGCTTGATAAATGTCAATTGAGGTTTGATTAAGAAATTGTGAATGATAAAGGCATAATGGCCTTATTTGTGGAATAGTGTTTCCATCCGAGGAATGAATTCTGGACATTGATATGATTTGTGGTTGAGTGAATTTTTGTCCCCTTGTGACTATTTGAGTGCTTTCAAGGATGGTGGCAAGCAAGGATAATGGCACCAATCCTGCTTATGATTCCCACCTTTAGTGTTTTGATGTCATCCGTTGAGATTACTTTAGGTGATGCCAACATCAAGAGTTTACTCCGATTGATGATTTGTTCTTTGTCAGCTACTCCGATGTTGTGCGTGATCTGTTCTCCGCCTAGTGCTTTGGCATGCTCTTGATTTGTTCCTTTGCTAGTGGTTTTACCTTGAGCATGATATGATTCTTCATCGGTTGGCCACCGTGCGTGATATGACTATGCCTAAGGGAGGACCACTCGTTGATTTGATTTGTATATGATGTGAGATAGCTATGGAAAGGCTTAGATAAATCTGATATGATTCTAATGTGATACTCCGATGACTAGAGTGTGCCGTGGAGAATGATTTGAATAACTTTGATCAACTTTGAGGGTAAGCCTAATGATATGGGTGATGATCTTCGGAGACATTGAGGATGATGATATGCCCTTATATTGGACATTTAGGGATCATGATATGCCATGTATTTAAAGATGTTGGCTAGAACATCTAGTTGCACGGAAGGTGCATATATTTTATATATGTATTTTATATAAACACATATAATTTTGTTTATCTGCACCATAAATTAAGTATTATAGTCCTCACTCATTTGTATACCATTTGCAAATAAATAGGCCATAGAGCTGTGTGGTCAAGGTCATTTAACGACAGACCCATTTTGGCATCTGATAAGTTCTCTGTTTTGGTCACTTCATTGAGTCAGTTAAAGCCTTCCTCTGTGGATAATGTGTGCAAGCATTGAGTGCCATATTGTATTGTGTATTAAGGGTTAATATGTATGAACCTGTTTGAATGGTCAACATATGGCACTATTAATATTTGTATGGAAATTAAGCCATGGATGTTGTTTTTTACTTGAGTTTATTATGAATATTTGATGATTGAATCCCTTGGCCTATGCATGCTTGAATATTAACTTTGAAGCTTGCTTGGGTTTAGTGACCTTGCTCGTTCGGCTTGCACGCCTGTCATGGCCCCTTGTTTGGGTCATGGCAAACCCTCTACATGTTGATAGGTAGATCATTGTAAAGTATAGAGGAAAAATCAACTATTAGAAGAAAAAGGTTCAACCCCTAAGCATAGAAGGTCAATCTTTGGAAGTCAGAAAAGAAAAACTAAGTCTTTAGAAGAAAAAGGATCAACCCCTAAGCCTAGAAGGTCAATTCCTTGAAGATAAAAATTCTAACACGGAAGTTTGAGGACCAAGCTTTCCCATTTAAAGGGTCGATCCTCCTAACGTAGAAAAGAATTTGCCCCAAGCTATGTGGCATGAGATCGACCCTTCTTATTTAGAAGGTCGATCCCCTAGTTACATTTGAGGAAAATTCCTAACAAAGGATTGACTCCTCTAGCTTGAAGGATCAATCCCTAAAGCACTACAAGATTGCAATTAATGCTCTCAATAGCTAGTTTTCACATTCAATGAAGCCTAATGGCTCTAAATGTCTCCAACATATAAATTGAAGCTTTCCATATATTTTGTAGTATGAAAAGTCATAGCAAAACACTAAAGAAGAAGAGAGCAACAACTACGACACACCAAACTTTGTATTATGGTATCCAAAGAGTTCTACATTTCATCTCTATTCTTCTTCGGATGTCAATTTTGGTGGATGTAAAATAGAAAAAAAAAGCACATTTGGTATTTGTCAATTTTTAGGAAGTATGTTAATCTCTTAGTTCTCTAAAAAACAAAATAGTATAACACAATCTACAATTAAAGCTGAACATGTTGTTGCTGACAGTTGTTGTGCTCAAATATTATGGATGAAACAATAATTAAAGGACTATGGACTTATGATGAAACATATTCCCATAAAGTATGGCAATGCGGGTGCCATTAACCTCACTAAGAATCCTATACATCACTCTAGAACTAAGCACATAGAAGTTAGGCGCCACTTTATTAGATGCCATGTTCAAAAAGAGGATATTGTTATTGAATATGTGGGTACTCAAAATCAACTAGTTGATATTTTTACAATACCACTTAATAAAGAACAATTTTGCAAGATAAGAGGTCAATTAGGTCTAATGCATTTGCCTCAAGTGATTAATGTGTTGAATTTGGATAAAATGGAAGCTATATGACCTGAATGGCCATGTACTATAATGAAACCACCTTGACTATACTGTTCACGTTATAAATACATTTGAATGGTGGATCTTAAGTAGCAATGTAACATACTCTTTTGCTGTTAATCAATATTGTCGCAAACGAGAATTTGAGGAAGATGATCAAGTACTTGTACACTCAAGGCAAGAAAGATTTCTTAAGGGTACTTATCACAAACTCAATTCTAGAAAGTTTGGACTTTGTAAGAAGCTAAAGAAAATTAATTCAAATGCCTACTTAATTAAGATACCACTTGAGTTACAGATCAATCCCATTTTGAATGTTTTAGACTTGTATCCATTTGATGGATTTGATGGGATTGCATCTACTATAGACATTCAAGTTTAGCACCTTCCAATTGCTAAGGCTGGAGTTATTGAAAAAGTGTTAGATGTTAAAAGGGTTCGATCTAGACAAAGGAACTTGTGCAGGTGATTTTTTTCTCAAACCTAGGGAGAATGATACAAGAGTGTTTTATTAGGTTACTTGCACATTAAGTTATGGAAGATTATTTCTATAATTATCTTTCCTTAGTTATCTTTTACTTTACTTGTATTCTAATAAAGTTTAGGTTAGGTTATTTCTTATTTGTTTTATTTAAATATTATAATAATCTCACGTAGGTAAAGTAAGAAGGCTTTCTTTCTTAGGAATAGTTAAATAAAGCCCTCTTAGTTTAATTGTTAAACAAAATTGAAGTTGAGAATTAATAAAGAATATTTTCTTTAATATGCAGGATTACTTATTTTCTCTAGGCTCTTTTCAAGAGAGCAAGAGATTTTAGTATCTTTGGTTTGGCCAACCAAAGTGGGATTTTGTCCATTGTTCACCTTAGTGGGGTTTTCTAACCTTGCCAAGATTGGTGATCACTTTGCCACAGCTAGTGTTTTCACAACACTCCAACGTCATAGTTTTTAAGGTTTTTTGGAGGCTATAAATAGGTGATTTTTAACAGTTGAGAAAGAAGGCATGGAGAGTTAATGAATGGTAGTTTTTGAGAGAAAAGAAAAAAGTTCTTCAACAAGGGAAACAACAAAAAATCGAAGGCAACCGAAGATTGAGAACTAAAAGAAGCTTTGATATTGTTATTACTCTTCAATTCTCACTTGTTCTTTGATTGTAGAAATGATCTTTCCTTTTGAATTAATTATGTCTGCCATAGAAAAAAAAGATGAACTAAATTTGTTTCTAGGATGATAGGTTATTTCATTATGTAGTTTGAAGGTATGATTTCTCTTTACTTAGAATTAATGGATGATGCATGGTTTATTTAATTTTATACTTATTTGTTTTCATTGTTTAATTCCCAGTTGATATGTATTGGGTCTTTAAATGTAACTCGACAGAGGGAGTTTAGAATAAACTATTATTTTGAATAGCCTTTGTTCAATTCATTATTAAGTTAAGTGATAGCTTCGTATTTATGATAGATATATACCTAAGTACCTTAGGCAGCCAAATTAGAACACAAACGCAATGAATCTTTTCTAATTAATTTGCATAAACATACGAAATTAGTTTTGAAAAAGTATGTGTGGAAGATCTCAATAGAGACTTGTACATAATATGAATTCTAGGTTAACCATGCATCCCATTAATCTAAGTTAAGGAGAATGATTAAATTCAAATGAAGTTTTGAAAGATCCCATAATCCTAAGGCTTTGAATTAAAATCTCTTTTAGTGAAATTCTATTATTCTTTATTTACTTAGTTTTAAAGAGCATTTTTAATTTAATCAATCTTTCAAAATTGAATGCTTGGATCAGATAGATTTTGTTATAAATTTAGTACTTAGTAAGAATAGGTACAAATCTCTATTGGAAACGATACTTGACTTACCTCTATATTACTTGTATGGCCATAGGCACTTGCTTGTGTTAAACTGACAAGTTTTTGGCATTGTTGCTAGAGATTTGTTACCCTATTTATCTTTATTGATATTAAATTAAACAAATTATCTTAGACCAAGCTCTTCTTTTTCTTTTATGTTTTTCAGCTGTGTTTGACATTATATGCATAGAACACGAAACTTAGAGACTATCTCATGTGACCCAGAGATTGAGCGGACATTTCGAAGATGGAGACAAGAAAATCAACAAGGTTTTGTTTCTTCTAATACAATGAATCAACAACCAAGAAAGTGGCAAGTTTAATAGAGAACAGTTGAAGAAAATCAATCATTGATTGAATATACTATTCCTCTAATACATGGTATCCCATTAAACATTAGAAGGCCAACCATTCAAGCAAATAATTTTGAGATGAAGCCAACCATCATCATTATGATTTAGACATCAGTCTACTTTAAGGGTCTTTTGAATGATGACACAAATGCTCATATATCTAATTTCTTGGAGATATGTGCCGTATTTAAGCACAACAAGGTCATAGATGATGCCATTCGACTGGGATTATTTCCATTTTCATTGAGGGACAAAGAAAAGGTATGGTTAAATTCATTACCCATAAGTTTAAGCACAACATGGGATGACCTTAACTAGAAGTTCTTTGCAAAATACTTCCCTTCAGCAAAGACAGTTAAAATGAGGAACGATATCACTTCATTCATACAGTTTGATGGTGAGTCATTATATGAAGCTTAGGATAGATACAAGGACTTACTTAGGCATTGCCCACATCATATCATGACAAGAGGAGCTTTTATGGGAAAGACTATCAATTAGGCATATGACCTATTAGAAGAGATGGTGTCAAACAATTACTAATGGCCATTGGAGCGATCTGCACATAGGATAGTAGCTGAAGTTCATGAGGTTGATGCCATCACGACATTAACTACATAGGTAGCTACTCTAACTAAAAATTTTGATTCTTTTAGTACTAATCCTATTCAAAGTCCTTTTGTAATGTGTGAACATTGTGTAGATGGACACGCTAGTGACCAATGTCTAAGTAATAGCATAGAAATAGTTCAGTTCATTGGAAACAGACAGTAAAATAACCCTTTTTCTAACACATACAATCCTAGATAAAGAAACCATCCAAACTTTTATGAGGAAATAACCAAGGAGCATCAGCTTTGAGACTGAACATACCACTTGGTTTTCAACATCAATCGAGAGCCCCTATTCTTGATAAAAGGTCATCCATGGAGGAATTAATGATGTAGTAAATGGCTAAGACAAAATCCACCATCAATACTCAAGCAGCATTGTTAAGAAACCTTGAGATGCAAGTTGGGCAGTTGGCAAACACAATTAACAACAGTAGTCAATGGATGTTGCCCAATGACACTAAGACAAATTCTAAAAGGGCGGGCAAAGAACATGTGAAGGCCATCTCCTTTAGAAGTGGAGGAGAGATTAAAGGTAATGTTAAACAAGCTGAACAAGTGGAGAAAAAAGCTCAAATGAGAGACACGTAGTTAGTCCTAACAATCAAAGTGAGAAAAGGGAAACTTCAATCACACCACCACCACTTTTTCCTCAATGATTTTGAAAATAGCAACGTGAGAACCAATTTCAAAAAGTTATGGAGGTATTCATCTATACATTAATATAGCATTTGCAGAAACTTTAGAGCAAATGCTTTCGTATGTTAAGTTTCTGAAGAGAGAATGCCCAAGGAAAAGTGATTGGGTGAGTTCAAGGTATTGGCACTCACTAAAGAATGCAGTGCAATCATACAAAACAAGCTTTCATCAAAATTCAAGGATTTTGGCAATTTTACAATTGTATGCACCATTGGCATTAAGTGATTTAGGAGCTAGTATCAACTTGATGCCACTATCTATTTAGAAGAAATTGGGTTTGGGAGAGATCAAGCCCACCGCAATGACTTTCAACTGGCAAATCACACCATCATATATTCACGGGGCATTATAGAAAATGTATTAGTAAACATGGACAAGCTCATTTTTTAGTTGATTTTGTGGTACTCGATATGGAAGAAGATAGAGAAGTTCCAATCATTGTAAAGAAACCTTTCTTACGTACTACCAAAGCACTCATAGATGTAGAGAAAACAGAGCTTACCTTGAGAGTCCAGGACCAAGAGGTAATCTTCAATACCTTTAAAGCTTAAAAAGGTAGCAATGATTATAACGATTGCTTTGTAGTAAATAGAGCTATGAAGAAAGGTGATTGTTCCAATTAAACGAGATGGATTAAATAAGATTAGATGCTAATGAAAATGCTAAAATTTACAAGGAAAAGACAAAAAGATGGCATGACAAAAGATTGTCGAACGACATTTGGAGCCAAGTCAACATGTGTTGTTTTTCAATTCCTATTTGAAGCTGTTTCTTGGGAAGTTGAAGTCAAGGTGGTCAGGACTGTTTCTCATTTCGAAGGTGTTTCCATATGGTGTTGTGGAATTAGTCGACTACTTAACCAATGTAAGGTTTAAGGTGAATGGGCATCGATTAAAGCATTATTGGGGAGGTGATATAGATCGTCAACACTCTTCTATTAGTCTTTTTGACCTTAACTGAGCTAAAACAAGAGTCTAGCTAAAGAAGTTAAAGAAAGTGCTGCTCGGGAGGCAACCTAAGTTTTCTCTACATAAATATTTTTTGTTTATTTATTCATTAATCATTTTTTAATGAATGTTAGTTTCAATTTTAATTTGGTTTTTCATCTTGCTAACTACTTGCTTTTATTTTCTCGTTGTAGGTAAATAATAATAACAGCATTAAAAAAAAGAAAGGTTCCCAACACCACAACCTGGCCATGGAAAGCTGTGGCGCTAACGCCTCCCTCAAGTTCCATAGTGGAACCAATGGTTAAGGCACTACGATGCTACTCAAGGCATGGGCCGCTAGAGTGCCGTGGCATGCTAGGTCTGACGTTATGGTGCCATGTCAAGCGCATGGCTTTATATATACTCTTTTCTTTATTTTTCAACCCTAGGTAGAATTTTTTCACTCTTTCTCTACCCCATTTGCTAAATTTCACTCCTTTTTCACTTACCCATTACAATATCACTTCCAAACACCAATTTCCTTGCATCAAACTTTAAGTTTAAAGGATTCTAGAGCATTTTTACTTTCTTAGAAGCATTTGTGTGTAGGAAAGTGTGGTAATTTCTTTATTTTCTTTCTCTAATTATTCTTATGGCTGGTATTGTGTTTTTAAGATGGGTTATGGTTTAAAATTGATGGGCATATGTTAGATTTAGAAATGTAGTGTATGAATTTGTGGTCAAAATTGGGTTTCTTCTTGATTAGGTATTATGATAATTATCATGGCACCAAAAAGAAGGACCTTTGCTAATGGGAGTGGAAATAGTTTTGGTTGAAGTAAATTTATTTTGACCAAAGTTAAGAAACGGTACTCCTAGTCACTATTGCAAAATGTTCCAGTTCCTGAATGTGGTATCGATGTCTGAAAAAGACTTTATCTCCACATTTACAATATTATCAATGCAAGTTACTGGGAGAAATTTTGTGCCTAACTAAAAGCAGTAGTAATGCCTGTTCTTTGAGAATTCTATGCCAATGCCATTGGATATGACTATGAGTGAGCATTCGTTCGAGGCCATTAGGTACCATTTGATGCTCCACTATTAATTAATTTTACAATACACCTAACATTGAGAATGATGATTAAGGCTAATAAGTGAATGGTGACATCAATTTAGATGAAGTTTCGAGGTCTTTTAGCATTTATGATACTAAATGGTTATTGCCCAAGGCTGTTCCAATTTCTTTCAAAGGTAATGCCATGGATAGCAGCTACAATGTGTGGTATCATTTTTTGGTTGTAAAGATGCTTCCTATGAAATACCTTAGTGATATGACAAAGGATCGAGTAATCCTCTTGTATGCAATTGTGACCGAAAAATCAATTGAAATTGGGCAATTGATCTTCAACAACATTATCATGTCAGCTGCTTCACCACATGACGGGTTATGCTAACCAACCTTGATCAAAATTGGGTTGCTTCTTGATTAGGTATTATGATAATTATCATGGCACCTAAAAAAAGGACATTTGCTAATGGGAGTGGGAATAATTTTGGTTGAAGTAAATTTTTTTAAAACAAAGTTAAGAAACGATACACCTAGTCACTATTGCAAAATGTTCCAGTTCCTGAATATGGCACTGATGTTTGAACAGGACTTTATCTCCACATCTACAATATTATCAATGCAAGTTAGTGGGAGAAATTTTATGCCTAACTAGAAGCAGTAGTAATGCCTGTTGTTTGAGAATTCTATGCCAATGCAGTTGGATATGACTATGGGTGAGCATTCGTTCGAGGCCATTAGGTACCTTTTGATGCTCCACTATTAATTATTTTTACAATACACTTAACATTAAGAATGATGATTAAGGCTAATAAGTGAATGGTGACATCAATTTAGATGAAGTTCTGAGGTCTTTTAGCATTTATGATACTAAATGGAAATTGCCCAAGGTTGTTCCAATTTCTTTCAAAGGTAATGCCATGGATAGCAGCTATAATGTATGGTATCATTTTTTGGTTGTAAAGATGCTTCCTATGAAATACCTGAGTGATATGACAAAAGATCGAGTAATCCTGTTGTATGTAATTGTGATCGGGAAATCAATTGAAATTGGGAAATTGATCTTCAACAACATTATCATGTTAGCCACTTCACCACATGACGGGTTATGGTAACCAACCTTGATCATTGCCTTGTGCCACCAAGCTGAAGTTGTTTGGTCACACAATAAAGAGTTGTTACATCCTAAGATTCCATTGGATGGTGGGATAATCCACAAGTTTCACATGTGTGAACAAACTACTATTAGGGGAAGTTTATATGCTACACCTTAGCCATAATGGCAAACCCACAGACTCTTCATGTTTCAATGAATGGAATGACTTGAGAGCTACAGGGACTACCAAGTAGGGTGTTTAAAAGCCATTGAAGAGATGATGAGGGCATACGCTAAACATGTTAGCATGGACATGTCTACCTTCCCCACGTTGCTTGAGGATCCCACCCTAGATGATGATTGACTTAGTCTGCTAGTTTGGGGGAGTATTCTCTTTCTTAACTTTTAAGAACATTGAGAACAATGTTCACTTTAAGTTTTAGGGGGGATTTTTATATTTTCTTTTATGTTATAGCATTAATGTTTAAACAAGTCAGTTTGCATGTTAGGATTAGGAACATGTTGAAATATTAAGATAAAGTTTATGCACCAATAAAATTTGATTTATCTATCCAATGATGAAAACTAGTTGCCTTGTTATTCTTTTTACTCTTAACAAGCACAAATATGGTTGTAATGTTATGTGGAATTCCTTGCATAGCATCATTTTAGAATGTGATTTCCATATTTGAGCACCATGTTTCTTATAATGTTTCAGGATATACATTTAGAGAATGATTATGTGAGTGTGAATCTTTAAACTACATTTAGAATTTTAGAATTTTTTTAATCCTTCCTTCAAGTGAAATTCTAGGTTACACTTAACTAGGAAATGACTTAAGCCATCTTCAGATTGATTGGGCCTTTCGAGCTAACCAAGTCAAATTCTATCCATAGTACACCCATTTAAGCCTAAAATTATCCTTTTCTTTGTCCACCATAAATAAATTATCTTATCTTGTAAATAAATTTACAATTCCATTACCCTCACTCTGAAGCATGTGCATTGTTTTAGAAATTATATAGGGCTCAAATGCTGAAAAGGTAGAAAGGGTGAGTTGAGAAAAATTCCTACAACAATGTGAAGCATTCATTTTACTAACATTAAAGAAAACAAGTTAGGGAGGATGTTGAATTTTGAATAAAAAAAATGCTTGATGAATGAAAAATGAAAAGAAAGAAAAAAGTGTACGTAATGAAGGAAGATGAGACCATATAGATCTTAGAATAATTTTATGCTTAGGATGATTTGAGCCGTAATATATCCTACATCATACCTTAATCTAGCTAAACATTATAAGCTGAATAAAGTCCTAAGGATCCATAGCTAAGTGATAGCTTACATGAGTGCAAAGGGAGCTAAAAAATGAACATATGAAATTCTAAGCTTGTTGAAATTTGGATGAACATAATCCTTTTTGAAATGCATGATGTTCATTGTAAGAAACTACACACATAGACACAGAAACCCATTCAAAAAATAAACATGCATTTGGATGAAATATTAACTTAGATAATCGCCATGTGCTGTTTCGAGTTAGAAAGACGAGGCAATTTATGAGGAAAATTAAGGGTGATCAATGAATTGGTTCAATCTCCTTGCTTAATGTTTTCAACTATGCTTTCTTACTTTTATTTTTAATTTTGCTCAAGGAATAGTAAAATATTAAGTTTAGGGGTGTGATAACTCTATTATATAGCGTTATTTAGCCATATTTTGGGATGCTAAAGTAACTAAGTCCTTGTGTTTCAAGTAGTTTTTAGATAGTTTTTATGTTTTTAGTTAATTAGTTTTAAGCATGATAACTTATTTAATTCAAGTAATTATATTTTATTTCCATCTTTAAACTCCTATTTTGGGCCAATGCTAATTTAGTCCTTGTGTTTGTAGGTTTCTAAATGCATACAGCTCAATAATGATTAACTATGCAATGAAGACTAAGTGCAAATTTTAACTGAACATGTTGTGGTAATTTCAACATAACTCTAGCTACAGAGATCCAATCAATGTGATTCTTAGACCATTGAAAATCTGAGAGATAGACTTACAACTTTTACGTTCATTGTTTTTCCTATATGGGCCTTGAAGTAGGAGAAAAGTGTGTTGCAAAATGAGGTACTGCAGTATTTTTGAACTAAGACAGCCAAGGAGCAACACCGCAGCCTTGCAAAGCTCAAGGCTGCAGTGCCCAATGGAGCATCATGGCTCTCATAAAAACTGAGAAGCTAGCACTGTAGCACCTAAGGAGCAGTGCCACGATGTCAGTTGAAAAAAAAGGAAAAAAATATATAAGTCAATAACGCCACGGTGCTCGTGGAGCAAGGTCGCAGCGCTTTAACGTGGATTAGGAATTTGTTGCCAATCAAGAAATGAGTTTTTAGTGTTTTCTAGAAGCTATAAATAGGTGATTTTCAATAGTTGAGAATGGAGGCTTAGAGAGTGAATGAACGGTAGTTTTTGAGAGAAAAGAAAAAGGCTCTTCAACATGGAAACAAGAAGAAATCGAAGCCAACCAAAGATCGAGAATCGAAAGAGGCTTTGATATTCCTATTACTCTTCAATTATTTCTTGTTCATTTTTTGAAGAAATGATTTTTTCTTTTGAATTAGTTAAGTCTGTTATAGAAAAAAAATGAACTAAATTTGTTTTTTAGGATTATGAGTTATTTCATTATGTAGTTTGAAGATATGATTTCTCCTTACTTTGAATTAATGGATGATGCATGTTTTATTCAATATACTTATTGTTTTTCACTACTTGATCACCAATTGAAATGTATTAGGTGTCTAAATGGAACTCAACAAAGGGAGTTTGAAAGAAACCATTGTTTTGAGTAGCCTTTGTTCAATTCTCTTCGAATTTAGGTGATAGATATATACCTAAGAAACTTAGGCAGCCAAACTAGGACATGAACGTAATGAACCTTTTCTAATTAATTTGCATAGACATAAAGGATTAGTTTTGAAAAGGTATGTGTGCAAGATCTCAACAAAGACTTGTACATAATATGGATTCTAAGTTAGCCATGTATCTCATTAATCTAAGTTAAGGAGAATGATTAATTCAGATGAAGGTTTGAAAGATACCATAATCCTAGGCTTTTGAATTAATATCTCTTTTAGTGAAATTCTATTTTTCTTTATTTACTTAGTTTTAAAGAGTAGTTTTAGTTTAATCAATCATTCAAAATTGGGTGCCTAGATAAGATAGATGTTGTTATAAATTTAGTATTTAGTAAGAACAAGTACAAATCTCTGAGGGAATTGATACTTGACTTACCTTTATATTACTTGTATGACCACATGCACTTGTTGTATTAAACCAAAAACATGAGGCTTATTTATTAACCATTAGTGTTCTAACAGCCTCACTAGCAATTTTTATGATACCACAAGGATAAATGTTAACCACTTTGAAAGAACCCAACCATCTTGATTTACATTTCCATGGAAAAAGCTTGAAGTGTGGATTGGAAAGTAACAAAACTTGTTGCCGGACCTCAAAATTTGTTATACTTGTTGTTGGAAGATAATCCTCATCAAATTCCTTTTTAGCCAACTCATTAATTAAATCCACTCTATAACAATTACTTGTATAAGGATACTTAGTTGCATTGAACAAATTAAACTCTACTTCCTCCTCCTTAACTTTGAAAGTGATTTTGCCATTCTTCACATCTATGATTGCGCTTGTTGTAGCTAAGAATGGTCGTCCCAAAATAAGAGGAATTTCAACATCATCTTCCATCTTAAGCACATGACTTCTATCGGAATGTACAATTGCTCAAATTTAACCAAAACATCCTTTATAATCCAAACAGGATACTTGATTATTCTGTTTGCTGGTTGCAAAGAAACTATAATAGGTTGTATCTCATTAAGTCCAAGTTTCTTGGCAATAAACAAAGTCATTATTGAAACACTAGCACCCAAATCACATAAAGCTTTAAAAATTTTAAAACTACTAATAGTGCAAGGAATAGAAAAACTCGTTAGATCCTTAAGCATTGGTGGAAGCTTATTTTGGATTATAGCACTGCAGTCCTCAGTAAGTGCTACTATCTTAAAGTGTTTCAATTTCCCCTTTTTGGTTAGAATGTTTTCCAAGAATTTAACATAACTTGGCATTTGTTCCAAAACTTCAGCAAAAGGAACATTAATGTGCAACTTTTTAAACACCTTAAGAAATCTTTGGCCTTATTTGTCAAGTTTTTGTTTTTGAAAACATTGAGGAAAAGGTGGTGGGGATGGCTGTGAAGATTTAAATTTTGAATGTTCTGCACTTAATTTTTTGCTAGAATTTTCAACCATAACATCTTCTTCAGCATCTTTCTTACCTTCTTTTTTAATATCTTTTTCAATTTCTTTTTTAGCTAGCTTAACCAAATTTTTAGACTTTACATTTGTACCACTTACCTATTTCCCACTTATCTCTTTTCCACTTTTGATTGTGATTGAATTGCAATGCTCCTTTCTTTCTTTTTTGGGATTTAGTTCAGTGTCACTAGGTAATATACCTTGAGGTTTACTATTAATGGCACTAGCTAGTTGACCCACTTGTGTCTCAAGATTTCAAAGTGATGCTGCCTAACATTGAATGAGAGAATCAGTCTTCGCCATGTATTGTATTAACATCTTCGATTGTTGGCTTTTTCTCTAGTATAGGAGCTCGAGGTTATGGTGGAAATCCTTAAAGAAAATTTAGCTTAAGAGTTAATAAGATGCTTGGTTGTTATTCCAAGAAAAATTAGGATGATTCTTCATCCCAAATTATATGTGCTAGAAGAAGTATTATTTTGTGGTTGCCTATTTCCAATATAATGGTTTGTTTCAATGTAAATGGGATAATGGTTATTGAAATGTCCTTCCCCACAATTATCACAAGTCACAAAAGGGCTCTAAATTGCATTAACACTTAATGTATCAATTTTCTTAGTGAGAGCAATGAATTGTGAAGTTAAGGCATTAATTGTATTAAGCTCATGGATACCAACAATTTTCCTTGCCCCCAATCTTCCAAATGGCCATTGATAATTGTTTGAAAACATCGCTTCTAGCAAATTATAAAACTCGTCAATGGATTTACTCATAAGTGCACTTCCAACTGCAGCATCAATTGTGGTTTTAATTGGTTCTAGTAAACCATTATAAAAAGTCTGAACTTGCAGTCATTTAGGTAACCCATGGTTAGTACCTCTCCTTAACAAATCCTTATATGTCTCCTAAGCCTCATACAATGTTTCAAAATCAAGTTGCACAAAAAAGGTGCTATCATTGCACATTTTTACTGTCTTAGCAAGTGAAAAAAATTTTGCTAAGAATTTTTTTATCTAAATCATCCAAAGTACTAATTGAATCAACTAGAAGTAAATTTAACCAAATTTTTGCCTTATCTATCAGTGAAAACAAGAAAAGCCTTAATCTAATGGCATCATCAAAAACACCTTTGGTCTTGAATGTATTGCAAATCTTAAGGAAATTCACAATATGTGCATTAGGATCATCATTTAGCAATCCCCCAAACTGAACTAAAGTCAGAATCATCTAAATGATTGCAAGTTTAATCTCAAAATTATTGGCTTGGATGGTAGGTCTATAGATGATAGAATAAAGGCCTTGAACAAGAAGCACAACATATTCTTACAAGGGCTTATTTTCTTCTTGTTGATTAGCCATTGTTTTGATGCAAGAAAGAGCTTTTAAATTTTCCCTCTTGAGTTTTTGAAAAATCTTTTCAATTTCTGGATCACAAGGAACATTTTCCAAATTCCTATCTCTTTGCATATAAGGATCAAAAGTGCTTGAAAGAAAAAGAAAAAGAAAGTTTGAATCGAGATTAAGATTGCTTAGTATTAATATAAACAAAGAAGATTTTGCACAATTCCCTAACAAGGGTGCCACCATCAACCTTGGATCGACAATGTTTAACCCTATTGCACCTTTGGTCGGCAATGTACAAACCCATTGCACCTTGGGCTTTTATGATGCATAATAGGAGTGAAATTGTCACCTCACTCAATGAGTGAAATTTTATACCTCACTTTAAAATAGTGGTAATGGTAAAACCCCAAATTTTTAGGTTAACAAACAAACGTATTATATCTTATATCATCATGTACACTCATAACATGTGGTATATGGAAACCACGTAACATATTTGGCATTATAACCTTCAATAAGTACTCTTTATCATCTCATGTGGTATGTGGAATCTACTTCACATAATAGCATCATATCATTTATCATGTACTATTCATCATCTCATGTGGTATATGAAATTTACATCATAGACATAGCATCAAGGCATTTATCATGCATTTTTAATGATCTCATATAGTATATGGAGTTTACATGATATACCTAGCATCAAGGCATTTATCATGCATTCTTTATCATCTCACATAATATATGAAATTTACATCATATACCTAGCATTATGGCATTCGATATGTTTATATCAAGTGCTTATTCTCATTCTCATGGTATGTGGCAATAACATTACATACAACTTAATATATATACGCATTATGTAGTCATTCATAACTCATCTAATATGTGAAATTATCATTGCATAATCATAGGCACTTTGCATGCTTTAAGCGTTCATTCACGTCTCATTGAAGTAGTTGTTTTCATGTAAAACACTAGAAAAGACTTGTCTTCCCTTGTTAAAAACTAATACATAGTAGAATATTTACGTATACATCCTAGATTTGAAAACCATTTCCAAACAATTTATCATCCACAAACACATTTTTACTTAGTAAAACGTTTAAGAGAAACCATACTTATCAAATCATACCCCACTTTACATACTAAAAAAGTTTGAAATTGGTGTATCCATTCACCTTGAAATAAGTGTGCTTCTAAGCTTTGCTTTGTCAAGCCTCAGTCGTTCTATGATTCTTGAGTTCTATGACTCACATGTTATTTTCCCCATTTATTTTGTTACAAATTAGTGATAGCGTCTGATAGTTACCAGTGTCATGGATACCAATGTTCGGTCTTCATTCTTTTATAGGTGTCTAGTAGCCACTTAATGCCTAGAGGGTTGGTCACATTCCGCTAACAAGTAGATCTTTTACTTTATGTTTGTGTTTACAGACTATGAACAAGTATATGTTAATGTTGCCAATGTTGGGCATTTTGTATTGATAATAATATGTATGAGATTATGATGATTGCTTGAGAGCTTACATGGACACCTAAAGGTGTTGCTGATAGCAAATGTTAATGTGCACCATGATAGTGGCACTTTTCATATATATATATATAGTATATGTATACCAAATGCTTGAGCTTCTATAATTAAGTTGAGAAGTCCCTTAATTATATAATAAGTTTTATGAATGTATGTATTATGATTATGTACACTAATAGATGTGATATGATGTTTTTGTATGTGATGATGAGCATTTAATAATGTTATGATAAAAGGCTTGCTTGGCCCTAACAGGTTATGCTCATCTGGGTTTATGTACTTGTCACAATCCCTTTAGGAAATGGGATGTGAGAGTTGAAGGCGGACAAACCATCACATTGTATGATTTATAATAGTTGAATGAGGCATTTTAATGTTAATGGGATAATTATGATTGTTATGCATTTATGAAATGTTGTATGTCAAGCTTATATGAGTATTGTTTATGATTTATACACTATGTTTGCATAGGAATAAGTTTGGTGGAATGAATTTAGCATTAAAGGTAGTCCCAAGAGATAAAGGGACTTAAGAAATGGAAAAAATGTTGAATTTTGTGTAGAAACTTGGGTTTTATGTTCGAACTATTGATACATATGGAGTACGTATCGATACATTCTAAACAAAACTCTTTAGTAGGCTTTTTGTGTGAAACATATCGATACATTTCACTAATGTATCGATAGATTATTGCAAGTATCGATACATTCAAGAATGTATGGATAGATTCATTATAGAAAAGGTTGTTGATTGAATTTTGATGAGAATTTCAATGGTAAGAGACTTCTAAAGGTTATAACTTGTTTTCATGTAAATGCTATTTAAAATGCATTTAAATACCATGTTCATGAACCTTATGATTAAATTGTTTATGAATGGCATGAGATTACAAGTGCATGTTTATAAAATACTTTTATCCTTTAGCTTGTCCCTTTCCCATATCCACCCGTTGAGTCTTTGTGACTTGCATTTATTTTTCCCCATTTATTTTGTTGTAGATTAATGATAGCATTCTCATAGCAGCCAGCATCGAGAAAACCAGTGTTCAGTGTTCAGTCTTCATTCTTTGGTAGGTGTCTAATAGTCCCTTAATGCCTAAAAGGTTTGTGACATTCTATTGACAAGTTGATTATGTTATGTTCACAAACTATTATATGTTTATCTTTATGTTTATGTTGCCAATGTTTGAGCATTTTGAATTGATTATGGTATGTTTGAGAACATAAGAATACCTCGAGAGCATACATGAACAACTGTGGTGTGGATAATGTTGAATGTTATTGTGCATTGTGACAGTGACACTTATTGATATATAAGAAAGTTTTGAGGTTATACAATTAATTTGAGAAGTTCTTTAATTAGGTAATGAGTTATTTTAGTTCTTTAACTAAAATAACTTAAATTAACTACTCAACATGTAATCAAACTTAAACTAGAAAAGCACCTAAACTGCTACAATTCAAACCTAAAATTTCAAAGATCTAACTACTTAAGCCCTAAAATATGTCAAAATAACTCTATATAATAAAGTTATCTATAGTCCTCATTTCGATTACATCGAGACCTTGACTCTTAAATTATGGCTCATGTTGTTACTTTAGCAACTCACAATCATTTACTGGTTTATTAAACCAATGATCTACATATCTTTTTTTGGTAGTCTAATGAAAAGGATTTGTATCCAATTATATATATAATCATGCCATTAGCCTTTGTTTTGGAACCATTCAAATACAACTACCCAATCATGACTTTTTCCAATTTAGCATTTAGGATTCTTTCTGTATTAAACTCTTTTAACATGTCATCCTAAATTCTTTTGTTGAGTCCCTTTTTAGACTTTTACTCTTCAGTCCTATTTTGCTTTTCTTAGACTAGAAAATGTATCTTATACACTATTAATGAGTAACTTATCTTACTCCCACTAACCTCATGATTATCACAAAATATGTTTAACTTATTTAATGCATTAAACTACTTTGAATTTATTCCATCGAATGGAGATTATTATCTAATCATTCATGTTGGATCATTTAGTAAACTCATCTCATATGAGTTGTGCATCAATATGCATCCTACTAATGGTTTGTATTTAATGGATTCATCTCATAAATTATGCATCCATACGTAGCCCATTAAATAAATCTTTGTGCATAGATCTTATCTATTGGATTTCGTACTTTTAGGACGTTTAACATTTAAAATGTCAGTAACTCCAACTATTTCTATCATATAGAAGTAAACTTATTTACTTTCTTTTGGGGTGTTGTATCCATAACTTTTATGCATACTTACATATCATAAGTCGTTCATCATTGGTTATGGGATGAAATCCTATCAAAGATTAGTTCATGTGATTAATTGGGTTTGGAATGCTTTATGATTCATCACTTATGAATTCAATTTGAAAATCAATTGCTATTTAGTTCTAAGCAATATTGATTTAGATGTATTATCTCAATAAGAATGCTCCTTAACTAAATATGTTCATAATCCTATTCTGAATTCATTGAGTTAGGACTCAATTCTATCTAAGTCATCTCATTAATTCCTTTTTGATTCATAATAAAAAGAAAAATAATCTCATAATGATCTCATCATTATGACTTACTATTGATTATCATGTATGCAAGGTTATACTTAAGGATATATAATTTAGAACAATTTCAAATAAAATGAGATGAAATGTAAATATATAAATATATAAGCTAAGCATCTCGTGCTATCAAAATATAAATATATGTTTCCTAAACATAAAATAAAATATTTGGCTATAGGCTTAAAACCAAAACATCTCATCTTGGCAATCATGCCATGAAAGAATTCAATATTCTAAAATTATTTATTGTTCCACAATATAATCTAGGCCGACAAGCTTGATCACCATTAACTAAAGTTGTTGCCTTCATGATCCTATTCTT
>NW_018397258.1:9763438-9766042 GCF_002168275.2 Theobroma umbraticum | reverse complement strand
TTCCATTAGTTCCTACAATATGTCATACATATTGAAACTATTAATAAAAAGTAAGGTATCATGTACCAAGTAGTGAAAAATAAATTCTCATATGATTCATGCCTGATGTGGAAGCTTCTTTTTGTTTCTTCTTTTTAACAGATTCAAGATAATCCATACAATTATGCTTCCAATGCCCTGGGATGCCATAAAATCACATTTGTCATTGTCCTTGTCATTCTTCACTCCTTGAAAAGGCTTCATACATTTTGAAATTAATGCCTTTCAGCATCGTCTTTCTTAGGAAATTTTCTTTTGTTACTTTTCTTAGAAGAAGCAAGATGAATTGAAGGCTTTTCCTTCACAATGGTGTTCTCAGCCTTTGTAAGCATATTCAACAAGCTTGATAAGGTTACCTCAATCATGTTCATGTTAAAGTTCAACATAAACTATGAATATCTCTCTGGTAGTGAAATGAGTACAGGCCTATGCCCGATTTATGATCCATGACCTAACCCAACTTATCAAGTTGAGTAATATATCCTATCTTATCATTTTAAGCACATGAGGCCTTATTAGGCTTCCTTCAGACATCTTACATTAAGAATAATTCCTTCGAAACATTGAATCTCTCTATGTGACTTTCCTTATCGAACATGTCTATAAGGTTTAGGACAATATCCATGGTATCCATAGCCTTGTGTTGCTTTTGAAGATTTCAACCCATACTAGCCAACATCACATTTGTGGCTTGATCGAGATCATCCATATAAGCTTTATAGGCCTCTTTTTCCTCATTTGTAGCATCATCTATAAGCTTTTTTCTCTTATTTCAAGATAATCTTGATATTGCAAAACTAGTCAACAAAATTTGGGCCTGCCAACTTGTTTGCATCAAGTATGCTTCTAAGTGACAAACTTTTTGCCATGATTGATTTATATCCTATGTAAACCAACATATATAAGTATTAGTCATTAATGCAAATTATGTAATCATAAAGACAAGGTTTTAGAATCTTATATGATTATTCTTAATATTTTATCAAAATATTTTAAGAAATTTAACCTTTAAACTTCTTATTGAGCCAAAACCCCTTTCATCCCACTATGACCTTGAATGACTCAACAAACCATAATGAAACTAATTAGGTAGCTAACTTAGCTTACCAATTGTATCTTATACAACTCCTAGATTAGTTAGGTGATAACTCCTTGACTAAATGCATCATATACATTATGCCTAACTATACCTCTAATACTATGTGGTCAAGTGTGACACATCCAAACAATATGGTACTAGTTGAGTAAAACTCACCAATAATTTAAACGTACTAATGTAAAGGTTTGGCCTTGAGTGACTTAACAAGCCTCCAATTAAAAGAGCAACTTGGTTATCTTGTTATATGGTGGAAGGTAACTTTGGACTCAATATATTACTAAGGGATTTTATTTATTAATTCATTAATTAAGATCTTATTGATTTGACATTGTTGACATGCATATCATTTATTGCATTTCACATATATCATATATATATGCTGAACAATATATCTATCACATACCAAATATTAGAATAATTATGGGTTTTACTAATTCTAATTTCCTCAAGCCATTAAGGAAATTTGTTGGTCAAATTCCTAGGGAACTTTACAAACATCATCTTTAAACTTTACTTGTAATCTCCTTGAATCTCCATTGTGCCTTTAGATCTCTTCAGGTTACAAAAATATTTTTATCTAACCCTAATTTTACACTGTGATGTAACTAATTATATTTTATAATCACAAAACCTCGAGTTACATTCGAGGGGAGCTAATTTAGAAAAAAATTTTACAACTGAGAGAAAATAGAGTTAAGGTAGGGTACGTAGACCCTATTTCAAAATGAATACCAAGAGAAATAAATTTAACCATTCATGACCTAATCATATGAGGTCTAAGTCCATAATGTCACATCCCATTTTGGGAGGGATTGTGACTAGTGCATGGACCTATGTGGGTATGACCCACTAAGCCCAAGCAAGTCTATATCCATAAATGTATGGGCTAGTCATCCATCACATTCACTAACATAAGTTTATCCATAATCAAAATATGCAATAATTTATCAAGGCCAACACATTATAGAACTTCTCAACGTAAAGTGTGATTTCTTTCACATTTCATATAAATATTCACATGTAAATAAAACAATTATTGTTTGGCATGCACCTATATTTGGGGTGTAACACCCCGTACCCTCATTTAGAAGTTGATCAGATTCTATTGATGAGAAGAAAGGGTATTTGACATAAGTCTAAGTGTCAGAGAACGGTGATAGGTACAAAGAATATTTTTAAATAAAATAATATATTTATGAATAAAATATCAATAAAATATAAATATTTTATTTATTAGTGGGATTAGTTAAAAGAAAGGTTTATATGACTAATCTAAGTGGGGGAGAGGAAGAGAACAAGAATTCAGAAGAAAAAAAATGAGGTTAGAGGGACCCACATGTCTTTATTAAATAGAGCACAAGCGGGTAAGTATATATTTAAATATTATGGTGGCACGTTAATGGCGTGCAAACCTTATATTATATTTATACACATATTAAGAAAGGAAAATAGAATAAAATTAGAAT
>NW_018397258.1:9761260-9763338 GCF_002168275.2 Theobroma umbraticum | reverse complement strand
GCACTCCTTTGATCACTGGAACTACCATCACTTGAGCGTCAAGAACTCCTCCTCCCCCTGTTTCTAGAACGACCTCATCCGCGTGAGGTAGTAATTCGTAATCGTTCATCAATTTCTCGAGGTACGTCCGATTCACCCGCAACCCTCCACATCGATAATAAATTCTTGTTATTTAATGATCACTTAAAATTCCACATGATGATTTTCTAAGATTAAGAGGTCTACACAACCTCCTACCTATAATGGGTGCTGCAGTCACTAACTATAAGCAAGATTCTACGTTAACCCTACTACTCTACTACTTAACACAATAATTCCTAGGACTCAACTAAACCTAAGGCTCTAATACCAAGTCTATAACAACCTTTTTCCCCCAATCGTTACCGGCATTAGAGACTTACGAATGAACCATCAAATCTCGAGCAAGCCTTAGTTACACCCTCAAACAATTTAAACTCAACTTACAATTTTAACGCCATAATTCATTTAAACCAAATATTCACAATATTTAAACGTGACTTCTAGACACTAATAACTAGCTTGATGATCCCATACAAATTCAACATAATATGTATTAATCATTACATAACCTTAAGTTTTAGCTCATACATTATCAATAAAACTATTAATCATTATAAGCCTGACTATTCAACACAACTCAACCTCTAGGCAGCGGAGTGACTTGGAGTGGAAGTCTAAGATATGCCATTACCTAGGTTGTAGCCAAATCTTGAGGTGTTGAACAGTGCACTAGAACGTATTACTTATCTGTAAAAGAAAATAAGGGGGGTGAGTCTCACGGACCCAGTGATCATCAACTCCGTGAGTAGGGCGTAGATGGGAAACAAGTAAAAGGTAGAAGATTTGAATATTAAAAATATAATAATATATGTAAACAATTTACTCGAAAAGGAAGGTTTGTACCTTATATGAAAATATAAGTTTATGCTAAATAATGATTTACATCAAATATCAACCCAAATCATGGAAAGATTCCTACCATCGAAATCGCTTAACATCTGGTTTAAAATAATTTAATGTCATCATGCATGCTTTCGTAAAATCCAACATTTTACAGAGCTTGTGTACAAATTCACAATTCACCTCGTACGTGAGGAATTAAATCAAATTTCATCGTATAAGGGAGTAGCAGAAAAACTGTTATTTTTCACCTTGCGAAAATTACTTACATGAAAACCCAAAGAGATATCACCCTCGAGTAGGTGTAGAAATAAAGAGCACATGGACCCGTTTCCATGTAATAACATTCAGGAGCTCTGTTTCACTGGATCCTAACATGCCATGGCAATCTTAACGATGTTGGTCGACATAAGAGAAATCAGGCGGTTGTAGCCGCGTATCACAACTAGTGGCTTAGCCACGTAAAATCACAGACCTTGGCCCCAGCCATGTCTAACAGCCCGTCCGTGACTCAAAAGTTCTCTAGCTATAGCTCACTTGTGCACAAGGGTCACACTTAACCGGAGTGGCAATCGGCCTACTCTCGAATCTCCCGGTTAAATAAAATCATTTTAAAATATAGTTGGACCCTCAAAATTTCATTTCAAAATCATTTCCAAAATGTTCACGTAGTACATGATAAAATCCCTTATAAGACTTTAAAATATAATCCTTTTACATGAGAGTGAAAAATCATTTAGCATGGTGGATATGTGTTTCAATCATGAATGCACAATACACAAACCATAAGGCACATACTTGACATAAATCATAAAGAAAAACTTGTTTCCCAAATTCAGGAACCCTTACATATATTTATATATATATATATATAGCTTACATATATTCAAAGCCATTTTCAAAGTCATAACATCCACAATTTCCTAACATTTCTACCAACTCATGCTTTCCATAATTTTTCATTAAAATAAATCAATGCATATTTATATATATATTTACATAGTTATGGAAATTTTTAAAATAAACAACCCCTACTCACCTCACTATAGTGGGACACTACGTCGCTATTTATTCGTGTATGCAAATAACTAGTACTACGTGCCGATCACCGATTGTCTCGTCTGACATGCCACCCCAGTGCACTTCCTCTACTTATA
>NW_018397258.1:9760847-9761052 GCF_002168275.2 Theobroma umbraticum | reverse complement strand
CAAGCTCTTCTTAAGTTCGGTTATGGGGGAGGAAAAAGGGAAGACAACTCATGACAAGGAAGGAGAAAAGAAAGAAGCATGAAAGAAAGATGAGAGGTCTTAATGCATGGCTTGTCTTTGGAGGTGAAGCCACAGTTGAAGAAATGAACTAAGAAGAAAAAGTGGTGTTTGAAAAGAAAAGAAAGAAAAAGAATGCATAAAATGA
>NW_018397258.1:9759757-9760747 GCF_002168275.2 Theobroma umbraticum | reverse complement strand
ATGTGCAGTTTATGCAATTGTCTAGATACACCCCATACCTCATGTCTTCGAAAGAAATGAGGGTGAATCGGTTTGTGGCTGGACTGTCTGAGTACTTGTTCAGAGCTGTTGCACCATAGGGGTTTGATTCGTACTTCGATGTAGTAGATTGTGCTAGGCTAATTGAGGGTCGTAGTATGGAGGCTAGGGCACTTCGTGAAAGTACTGAAAGAATTAAGGCTGAAAGACAAACTAGTCAAAGGAACACTAGTCGAGAAATGACTTTTAGGAGAGTAAGTTAACTTGGTCGAAGGGATATAGTTCAGAATAGAGGGCAAGCATCAATTGGACCTCAAAGGTTGAGGAGGAATCCCCAATTTAGTAGTTCATCTCATCGTGGGAATTTTCTTGGAACAAGTAATCACCGAGGAACTAGTAATGAAATAACTAGCCTTATTAGTCAGCAAATGGGCCAAAGGAATTCCTATTGCCCACGTTGTGGAACTGTGCATGTGGGGCCATGTGCTCGATCATTTGGTGTGTGCTTTAATTGTGGTCAACCAGGACATATGCGAAGAGATTGTACTTATGAAGGAAGATCACAAGGAATCGGTCGTGGGTATGTGCAACCAGCTTCAGTGGTAGCATCTGCAATTTCACCTCCAGTTAGGAGAAGTCGACCCTATAAAGGTAAAGGGATAGCTTCCATCTCTCAATCCCAACCTACCGAGTTAGTGCCATAGGGTACTTTCGGAGGAGGACAAGTGAGAATATTTGCCCTAGGCCTGCAAGATGTGCTTGCTTCTAATGATGTGGTGATAGGTATTCTTTTAATTTGTGGTTTTAAAGCATCGGTCTTATTTGATCCTAGAGCTTCCCATTCTTTTGTTTTCTCGAATTTTGTGTCAAGATTGAATAGATCTTGTGAAATAATGGAAGAGCCGTTGGTAGTGACCACCTCTTTGAAAGAAATATATATATGGCAGAGTTCGTTTATAACTCGTGCATAGT
>NW_018397258.1:9759169-9759458 GCF_002168275.2 Theobroma umbraticum | reverse complement strand
TAGTAGCCATAGAAGAAGTGTCAATGGGGGAAAAGTTTCTAGATATTAAAATAGTGCCAATAATTAATGAATTCGAAGATGTGTTCCTAGATGAATTGCTAGGGTTGTCCCCAGAAAGAGAAGTTAAATTTTGCATTAATCTGATTCCTGGCACGGAACCAATATCTGAAGTTCCTTATCGAATGGCACAAGCAGAAATGTGAGTATTACGAGAGCAATTGCGAGAGTTGTGAAAAAAGAAATTTATTCGTCCAAGTATTTCCCCTTGGGGAGCTCCGGTATTATTTGT
>NW_018397258.1:9758934-9759112 GCF_002168275.2 Theobroma umbraticum | reverse complement strand
GACTATTAAGAATAAATACCCACTTTCTAAAATCGATGATTTATTTGATCAACTGCAAGGAGTGAGATATTTCTCAAAAAGTGATCTACGCTCGGGGTATCATTAATTAAGAGTTCGAAAAGAGGATGTACCAAAGACTGCATTCTGTACGAGGTATAGACATTTTGAGTTTTTGGTG
>NW_018397258.1:9755213-9758924 GCF_002168275.2 Theobroma umbraticum | reverse complement strand
GTTTAACTAATGCTCCCGCCACATTTATGGATTTAATGAATAGAGTGTTCCGACAGTTGATCCGCGGAACTCTCAGATGTTATTACATGGAAGCGGGTCCACACGCTCTTTATTTCTACACCTTCTCGAGAGTGGTATCTCTTTGGGTTTTCATGTAAGTAATTTTCACATGGTGAAAAATAGGAGTTTTTCTGCTTCTCCCTTACTTATACGATGAAATTTGATTTAATTCCTCGCGTACGAGGTGAATTGTGAATTTGCACACAAGCTTTGTAAAATGTTGGATTTTACGGGAGCATGCATGAAGACATTAAATTACTATAAACCAGATGCTAAGTGATTTCGATGGTAGGAATCTTTCCATGATTTGGTTTGATATTTGATTTAAATGATTATTTAGCATAAACTTATATTTTCATATAAGGCACAAAACCTCCCTTTTTCCTCTGAGTTAAATGCTTTACATATTATTCTTATATTTTTAATATTCAAATCTTCTACCTTTTGCTTGTTTCCCATTTACGCCCTACTCACGGAGTTGATGATTATTGAGTCTGTGAGACTCATCCCCCTTATTTTCTTTTGCAGATAAGTAATCCGTTCTAGTGCACTATTCAGCACCTCGAGATTTGGCTACAACCTAGGTAATGGCATCTTTTAGACTTCTACTCCGAGTAGCTCCGCTGCCTAGAGGTTGAGTTGTGTTGAATAGTTAGGCTTATAATGATTAATAGTTTATTGGTAATGTATGTGCTAAAGCTTAAGGTTATGTAATGATTAATACATATCATGTTGAATTTGTATGGAATTATCAACCTAGTTATTAGTGTCTAGAAGCCACGTTTAAATATTGTGAATATCTAGTTTACATGAATTATGGCGTTAAAATTGTAAATTGAGTTTAAATTGTTTGAGGGTTTAACTAAGGCTTGTTCGAGATTTGATGGGTACATTCGTAAGTCTCAGACGGCAGTAACGATCAGGGGAAAAAAGTCTTTACATGGGGCTTAACATAATATGTGAAAACGTAAACAAGTTTATTAATGTTATTTACATAACAGAGTTCATTACCAATAAGACAGTTCAAAACTAGACTAAACTTATTGTAAAGTGTACGCCATTAGAAGGTTAGAAAAAAGGCTCTACCACACGTACCATGAATGAGTTTTTCCACTACTCCACAAGTCATCTAATGAAGCAAGCTACTAATCAAAAACAAAATAAGGGAAAATAACATGCGAGTCTTAAAGACTCCATTTGTGGGAAGGGAACAAGCCAAGGGGGAAGAGTTTTGTAATAAGCCGTAATTTGCAAAATATCATGATAAACATATAAATCCTTTCAACTGTCATGAATGCATTTAATAACGTTAAATGCATAAAAGTAATATCCATATACTAGCTCAACTTACAAACATTTGCAAAGAGATGACTGAAGGTAAACCTTGACCTTCAAGCTCAACAACAAACATTTAAATCAAGAATGTGTAATTCATTTAACAACTCATCTCATTATTTCCATACAAACACAATAATTATCAATTGACAAACGCAAGCTTCGCAGTACCCAATATACAAATAACACATCAATACATGCCATAGCAAATTAAGGTGACAATGGGAACTATCACCTAACTCATTCTTGTGGTATTCTCACCCACATACCGAGATTCATAAAGAGGGAAAAAATAGTATGGTGTCCAACTTAACCCTATGGTAATCTTACTCACATATCCAGACTAGAGCCAATATACAAAATCATGGGAAATGCAAACTTACTCAATCCACTTTACAACAAAATCATGGGGAGTGGAGACCTACTTAATTCACTTTACCACAGAATCATGGGAAATGGAGACATACTCAATCCGCTTTACAACGCAATCATGGGAATATGGAGACCTTCTCAATCCATATCACAACACCCATCATCAAAATGTGGAGACCTTTTCAATCCATGTTCACAATACTCACATGCAAGAGCAATTCAATCAACCACAATCATTATCTCAACTAATATCTCATACCCATACTAGCTCAAAGGCCAGAGTGATTGAGGAAATTGTTCAAAACATTAAAAAGGCTTGTCCCTCCTTGTTGAAAACTACTACATAGTAGGATATTTAGTTATACATAATAGTTTTGAAAACCATTTCAAAATATTTTCTCATCCACAAACATATTTTTCCTTAATCAAATATTTATGGCCATAATGCTCATAGAAAATCCAATAAATCATGTAATCATGCTTTCTACTTTACATATTCAAATAGTTTCAAAAGTGGTGTACTCACTCACCTCGAAAGTTGATTTCTACCAAGTATGCGAAAGTTTACTCCAATGAAATTTTCACAGTTTTAATGGTTCTAAAATACCCAAATAAATATTTTTTGTTAATACTTAGTCTAGGAAATGCAAAATAATCGTTTTGTGCTACTCCGAACTATTTGGGTTCGCCAAAACTAATTTTTTAGACTAAATTACTACTCATCAAAACACCCATTTGTACAAACCCATAAAATCAATATTTTTACCTTAAGTGAATTATAGCAAGTGAGAAACTCCACCAAAATCCTCTAGTTCACAAACATCAATAATGCTGGAATAAGAAACCATATTTTCAAAATAAAAAAATCCAAGGTTTAAAGATTCAACAGTGGGAGAAATCTTATTTTTCATTTAAAAAGCCAAAAACAAGCTCAAATCTTTCAAAAAAGGTGATTTTGAGCAAAAATGGTTTGGAAAAGCTTAAGAGTTAGGTTTTTACCTTCAAAATGCAGTTGAGGGTTGCTAACTCTTAGAAAATGTGGTATATTTATAAGCTAGTGTGTGAAAATACATTTTTACCCCTTTTATTTTTTTTGAAATCGACAAAATGTATGGATATATTGGTCTATGTATCAATCTATTTAGTTCTGGAAAAAAATGTGTTGATACATTATGTACATGTATCTATATATGTTCATTAGAAATGCTTTCTAAGATAAATGTATAGATACATTATGAACATGTATTGATACATTTGAGATAGAATGCAGTTTCTAAGATAGATTGCATATAAAACTGACCCAACTTATTTACATTAAATGTTCTCTTTACTTTTTACTCTCCATTTACTTAAGATATTTAATGTAAATCAGCAAACAAGCCCCCATTTGGATTCAATAAAAAAAATCAAGAAAATGAAAATCTAAAACAATCAAAATCTAAATTTTGGTTTCAATAACAAAATAAAAAAACTTTAACTGAAATTAAATTTGCAACTCCCATTTACTATAGCAAATGTACACCAAAAATTATGAAAAAATCATTTTTGGTCATCTAAAAATCAAGGGAATCATTATTGCCCTTTTTTTATTTCCAAAGATTATTCTATAAAAATCATATATTTTGACTCCTTTAAAATTTAAAAAATTTTCTACTTCAAAAGTGACAGACAAGCAAAAGTGTCAATGAATTCTTTTGAAAGGTGAAACTAATTTTCATTGTTATTTGTAATCTATATGCTCATTTACGGATTTCTTAACTTATTTTCTTACTCAAGATGGGATTTCACACATAATCACCCTCATGCTTTTTTTGAGAATGCAAGCTCAATATCACTTAATGATCTTGTGTATTATTTGAGAAAGCATCAATTAACTTACTTAAAGTGCTTGACTCAAATTATTTGGTATTATTTTATTTCAATTTAGTGTTTAAGAAATTCTCA
>NW_018397258.1:9743202-9755193 GCF_002168275.2 Theobroma umbraticum | reverse complement strand
AACCTTTTCCTCTTTTTGCTTAAATACGTATCCATTGAAATAAAACTTTCCAATTTAAAACGTTCCATTTTAATTCTTTTTATAATTAAAACTCCTTTTAATTTTGAGAATCTTTTTATTTTAAGTAAGCTTCCTAAAATGTATCTAAGACAACATCTTAATTTCTAACATTTAGAATACGGATTAGTTTCTTAAATTGTATGTTGTTCAAGTTACTTAAATGGCGACTTAGCATATTTTGGAAACTTCTAGTCAAACCAAAAATTTTAAGAAAAGTTCATTGCTATCACATAATTTTAGGAATCACCTTTTAAAGTAGATAACTATTTTCTATGAATTTCCAAATTAAAATGCTATCCTTAATTTTAAGAATTCAATTTAAAGTAGAAACTATTTCCTATACTTTATGAATCACCTAAAATTAAAATCCTATTCTTAATTTTAGGAATTCGCTTCAAAGTAGGAAACAATATTTATTTTTATGAATCACCAAAAATTAAAATAGATGGCATTTAAGTGCTCTTAAAACTCCATAAATCATAAGTCAAACTAATGAACAAAGCTGCCAAAAATTTTCAACATGTCTGTAACACAAAATTCATGGAGAATTAAGCCACCAAAAACTGATCGTAGCTGCCAAAAATTTTTTGCATGGAATTTTTGTTGTTTTGGAACCCGAAAAAATGATTTTTATGAATTTTTTCATACAAAATTAGGTTTGATCGAAATATGCAGTAATTTAATTTGATAAAACTAATTTTTAACAATTTAGAAAACTACTCATAACGCTTGCCCAATGTTAGCAAGAATAATTGGTACATTAGTCTCCAAAACACCTCAAAACTATTCAGTTTTAATTTGACTTTTTTAGCCTTTTAATCCATTCATTAATTCCTCAATTAAACATGATTTTAAACCTTTTAAAACATGTTTCAATGACTTACTAACATGTTGTCGAGATTGAATTAAAATAGACAAACAAATTTTAAAGAAAGCCTTCAAAACCGATATACACCAAATCAACATACAAATCAATCCTATTGATTATCACCAAGAATCAAACATGAAAATTACATGGAAAAGATCAAACAAAGGCTCTAATACCACTGCTAAGTTTTGACCTCATACACAAACATGAAATTAATCAATAAATTAAAAGCATAACACAACGAAAAAATAAAATATACATTTCATCAAATAAACAATCTAATCCCTTAGGATCAATTGTGTGCATTTTTTATGCAATTTTCAAATTAGTTATGAACACTCATAATTTCAAGTATTACATACTTTACTCTAGATATCTTAATCAAAAGCCAATTAAATCCAAAAAGCTTGTGATGAAGTAAGAAACCCAAAAAAAAAGAATAAGACAACCTAAAATCTTGTAGCCAAAATCTTTGCATCTTTACCTTTAGAATTTGTCAAATCGTCAGCCACCCAAGTGTTTGGCCTCTAACAGTAATCAATACAGTAACCAAATAAGACATTCTCAAAGGTAGGATTTATTTACCTATGTTAGCAAGTTTTGTTTTCTGAAAAATAGAAGGTCACAAATCCTAGTTAAACTCAATTTTTTATTTTTGTCAAATAAAGAAAACTTATTTCTCTTTTCTTATTTTTATGAATCAACTAAGAAATGGCTTCAGGATTAGAGTTTTAATTGGCTAACATAACATATTTATATAGCCAAACTAAGTAGTAACCCTAGATACAACATTTGTATTTTTATTCAATTAAGTCTCTGTGAACTTAATTAATTTTTCTATTTTATTTTGGTACATTTCAATTAAGTCTAAATTAATTGATTATCCTCATTTATTCTCAATCATGTCACCTAATTTGAGTTTCCCATTAGGCTTTTAACATGTTGGCAATAAATATAAATCATAATTAAATATCAATTTGATAATTGATTTATATTTATAGATCAAGAGCTGTATTTAGCACCATATCATGACCACCCAAATATTAGAAAGTCAATGAAAGTGTTTGACAAAGCCCCTCAGTGATAAGCCTCTAAGTGCAATACGGTCCTTTCATTAAATATCTCAGAGATGTCATAAAACATGGCTCAGTATCTACTTATGACATTTCATATTAGTTCTTATAATTTATGACTAACCTTATGAATTTAGGAAACTAACTTTCTTCAAATTCATCATGTTTTGGCCTAAGACTTTATACAAGTTAATCAAGAATTAAGAGCAAGTAAGATACATCCTTTCATATCACTTGGAGTAATGTATCCTGTCTTGACCACTCATCTAGCTTCACATGCTCCATGGGATATCTAAAAACACCTTATTTAGACATCTGATCACCTTCAAACCCATAACGGTAAAATCAAAGTATATCATTTCCCATACAAGATGAGCTAGTGTTTTAAATCTGAGGACTAATTGCGCAACTATTACATGAGAACATAGTCCATAGACACATAAGTGAAATATGAAATGGAGTTCTCATAGCGAGTTATGTTCAATGAACTTGTTCTCTAACAAGCACCCACATGCCATTCTCAAGTATCTCATATACTTCAATCTATGAGGTCGATTGCTTACATTCCAAGTAAAGAGGCTTAACATGTACCGATTTTTGAGCTTTGTCAATGCCTTATCTTAACAATACAATGGCCAAGAACTATTTGAGGAGAGTGGCTTTTGGCTTTGATGTATGAAGATCTTATAATTGTTAGAACTTTACAATTTTCTTGCAAAGCCTTTATGATCCATGAGCTTCATCTAATGAGTAATTAATAACTCATTATTGCACTAACATTAAAAAAAACCTCTATCGTATATAGTTATGCAATTAAGTATGTATTAAATGATAATATATCTGTTGATCAATCCGATCAAAAGCATATAGCAGTAATTATCAAGTAGCATTCCCAATCATTTTCAAGTATTAATAAACATTCTTCAATTTTCATCAAGCATCATCAAGCATTATTAACCACGCATTTTCAAAAGAATTCTGCAATTCAATTAAGAATGATAATTCAAGGAGAATTTTCTCAATAAGAGCATATTATCAAATATCAAAGAAATATGATCAATAAGTATTGTTAGCAAGCATTCTTCCAAAGCAAGCGTTTCAAGAGATATTCTCCAAAATCATGTATGACATTAGCAACTGAAGGAGAATATTCATATCAAGAAAATATCATTATCAATGAAGCATTACCAAGAAATTTTGCACTCATTTCAATCATCGAAAAAAATGTTATGATCAAGCAAGCATAAGCATGATTACAAGAAATAAAATGGTTGTCTTCATTAATCATGATTCCAATTTATTCCATGAAATGAAAGCATTATTTTATTCTTCCACAAATATATAGTCATATACCACAAAAAGAAAAATGCAACCATTAAAGTTCAAGGTACATGCTATTCTTTAATCATTCATGATTCATGAGTAACATTACTTGGCAATAAAGTACTTAACTCATGAATATATTCAAGGTAAACATCCAAGTGTCAATGAATATCAATTGTCAAGATTCATTCAATTGATAACCTATACACCAAAGTTTGATGAACACAAAGTCTTTAGATCATGTAATCATTTAAGCTCATGGAAGACATAGTCAACATTTAAATGCACATTCAAAAGATATTTAAATTATGCCAACTCAATATAATTCATGATCAAACTTGACAATCAAATTCATATTCAAATGAAAAACTCAAGTCAAGTTTTATATTTAATTATTAAGGTCAAACAAGATTAAATCTTAGGTAAGCATGTGACTTGACCAAAATAATAAATGAACTAAGAATAGTTCATCCTAATCAAATTTATGAGCCTAAGAAATCAATTTTCAAACAATCATCTAAGCATAATCATGAAGTATGTTTCAAGAATTGATTCTAGACTAAGCATTTCAACAATCCAATTCTCAAAAAATGATATTGTTTTTAATGTAAGCTCATGAGAAATAATAAATTCAAGCACAATAAGCATTAAACATAGTATTTTCAACTTTTTTCCAACATTTATATAAAAATGTCCTTGAGGTCATTCAAACATTCATTTGTAACAAGAACATGTCATAATAACATTTTCAATGTTAGGCATACTTGTTCAAGTTTTATATCATTGAAAACATTGTAACCTCAAGCATTGCAAGTAAAGATGCTCATTCAATAAGAACAAGTTAAAAGTGTTTTTATCATGTAACAAACTTGTTCATAAGTCATTATAAATTCAAGGATGGCAAGCATTTTTCTCATGTTAGCTCTTTTGCTTTAAACCCAATGCAAGTAATCAAGATTTATCAAGCTCACTATTAACCATTTTGAAATATTCAAGTAAGTTCTAAATTTTATTTCAAGATTGTCCAAGAGGTTAAATTGTCTTTGACCATTTTCCTTGTTTAGACTACTAGATGCAAATTATCAATTATGCTCATATTGCCATCATGTCATCAACATGAAACATTTTTTGCTTAAATGCCCAAAAATCATTTTTGCTCAAGGAAAGGATATGAGAACAATTTTCCACAATCAAGCAAAAACCATTGAAACTCAAAACAATAAGGAAAATAAAGATAAATTCACGATCAAATATAAGTGCATAGTTTTAATCTCATAGGCTTATACTTCCTTCAAGATTATGCAATTGATAACATTTATCACATTTAAGTTAACTTTGCATAATCAAGATGGATCAGTAAATTTCAAAGAGGTTATGTGCTTAATATTTAAGCAAGAATAATCAACCGAAGAAATTTTCAATTAAAGGCAAACAACTTTAGAAATCAAGCTAAAATGATTAATCTCAAGAAATCAAGCAAAGTTTTTAAAATTAAAAGCATGAAGAGATTTTGGTAATAGAATTCACTTATTTTCATTTTGTGTGTTGAGAGAGTTTTCAATCTTCAAGCATTTGTTCCTCTTTACTCTAGCATACTTAATTCCTCATCTCCTTTTGGCCTTGTCACGGTGAGTTGTTGCAATGAAGTTCATGGCCATCTTGGAGCCAACAAGGATTTTTACTCAAAGGTTGTTAAACCTACACAATTGATACCAAATAAGCAAAGTTCTTAAAATTAAAAGCACAAAAAGATTTTTGTAATAGAATCCACCCATTTTCATTTTATGTGTCAAGAGAGCTTTCAATATTCAAGAACTTGTTCCTCCTTACTCTAGCACACTTGATTCTTGATCTCTTTTTGGCCTTGTCACAATGAGTCATTGCAACGAAGTTCATAGCCATTTTGTAGCTAACAAGAATCTTTACTCCAAAGTCGTTAAACTTGAACACTTAAGCCCAAAGCTCTAATACCAATTGTTTGTTTAGTTAGCTCAAGAATGATAAGGAAAATATCTAAAAAAGGGTGAATTGGATTTGCAAAAATTCTTTCCAACAAATTAAACTTTAAAGCTTGATGAAATTTTTTTTAACTTTATTTTTTCTCTTTAAAGCAAACCAAAAGAAATGAACAAACAAGTTGAAAATAGATTCTCAAAACTCTTCAAAGTGAAGTGCATAAATCAAAAGTGTAGAGTAACTTGAAGAATAAATCAAAGAATAAAACAAGGTAAGTGCTGATTTTCAAAACTCTTTAGACCAAAGTAAAAAGCATAAGCATTTCCAAGTGAGTCAAATGTGATTTGAGGATTGAGTTGAAGAAAAAGTAAGTTCAAAAACAAATGTTCAAATCTCTTCATAGTCAAGTAAAATACATAAGTAAACAATAGTGAAGATTAAAGAAAAAATGTATAAGCTCTAAGGTAAGGAGAAGAGAGAAAAGACAAATCATTTATAGATGTTTGGCCTTCTCCATAAGTGTCTACATCCTTTCCCTTGGCTCACCAAGGAGTTTGAAATTCACTATGAAAAAATATTTTTACAGGAGCAAGCATAACCTTTCCAAATCACTACTTTTTCATGGATTAACCATAACCCCCTACACTCGAGCATTTGGCTCATTGGTTGGTGCATTATCCCCCTATTTAAAGAGCAAGGTTTGAATCCCCCCTCCCTTAATTATAATAAAAAAAGCATAATCCTTGCCTTTTTAAGGATTAAGCATAACTTTACTACTTTTTAAAGGATCAAGTGTAACCTTACTACATTTGAAAGGCTTAAGCATAACCTCACTACTTTTTAGAGGCTTAAGCATAACCTTTCTGTCTTTCAAGGATCAAGCATAACCTTATTACTATTTAAAGGCTTAAGAATAACCTTTTTTCCTTTCAAGGAACAAGTATAACCTTACTACGTTTTAAAGGCTTAAGCATAACCTCTACAACATTGCCTTTCAAAAGGTAAAGGCATAACCTTTCTCTCTTACAACCTTAAAGCAAATGATACCTCTAGAAGGGGGGTTTTGCTTAGTAAGTACATAGAGAAAGAGTTTGGTAGAGTGAAAGAATGATTACAAAATATGTGACTAAAAGCACAAAGAATTTGAAGCACAAAGTAGCTCACAAGCTTTTTAGAAGAATATGAATATCTTGCTATACCTTGGTTTTTCTTTAATTTTCCTCCTCTTCTTCATCTCATATGATTCTTGATCAAATGATCTTTTTCTCAACTATGCTCTCACCTAAAATGTGTTGGAGAAGTCCTTTTTATACTTGGAAAGAGTTTATTGTCGTTACGGATGACCTAGTGGAGGAACTAGCCATTTTTCTTGTCTTTTTCATGTTTAACAATTACTTTTTGGAGTCTAAGAATCAATTTTTCATTTTTAAGATGTCGATTCTTCTTACCTAACTTCAAGTCAGGAGCTTTCTGCTTCTTAAGAATCAGCGTCTTATTCACTAGGTGTCGATTCTTCTCATTGTCCTTCAAGTTTGCACCTTTCTGGTTATTCTCAAAATCAATATCTTAATCTCTTCGTGTGGATTCTTCCATGAATATTTGGGCATCAAATTGAAAATTCAAATTTGATCTTGGATGCTCCATTCTTATCTATCATGACCCAAACCTAAAGGACCATGAATGGCACACGAGCCTGACAAGCAAAGCTTGAGAGACTTGTACAAGCCTCATAATTCAAAATCGTTTACATACAGCCAAGGGTTTCCAATTCCACATATTCATATAATATTTAAAGTCAAATACATAAACATAACCCCTTGGCACATAATTGTATACATTGTTTAATACATTTTTCACAAGGCAATACATTGACCATCATAGCGAGTTCATATCATACAACCTTTATACAAATATAAGTGACAACATCGTGCCTACACAAATCCGAAATAAACCTAGTTGGGAGTCTAATAGCATCATAAATAACTCCTTTTTACTTGAAAATATTGCAAATATCTTAAAAATTTGAGATATGAGCATTAAGATCATCATTAGGTAAACCACCAAATTGGATTTAAGTTTGGATCATTGAGATGATTGTTGGCTTTATCTCAAAATTATTACCTTCAACAGTCGACTTTCAAATGTTCGAGTGAAGATCTTTATCTCAAAGATCGATTGTCCACTACTTTTGAATTTGCTACTTTCTTTGATTATAGGCCATTATTTCTGAATGATTAAAGTCTTGTGAATTTTGCCTTAAAATTCTCTAAAAAGTCTTTTCAATTTCTAGATCACAAGGGACAATTTCCTAGCTCTAGGCTTTTCTCATACAATGACCAAAAAGTTCCAAAAAAATAAAGAAAAACAAAGCTTGAAGTAAGACTAGTTTGCTTGGTATTAAAAATAGCAAAAAGAAAATAAGAAAACAACTCCCTAACAACAGTGCCAAAAACATCTTGTCAATTTTATACACACAAGTACAGTTTTCGAACAAATAATATAGAGGTACAAAGGCATCGTATCCCACAAGGAATTGTGCTTTTTGCTAAGTACTAAAATTATGGCACCCTAGTTTTATCCAAACAAACTAAACTTTTGAAATTAATTAAGGACTAAATTTAATTAACAATGATAACTAAGGAATAAATTAAAAATTACTACAAAAGTAGTTGATTGAAAGCTTAGGATCATAGTATCCCTCAACAATTCATTTGGAATTAACCTTTCTCTTTATACTTATATCAATGGGTTGAATTGCTAACATAGAGTTCGTATTTATTTACAAGTCTCTGTCTAGATTCTTGTACAGATACCTCTCATAATTAACTCACTATATGTCTATGTAAATCAATTAAGAAAGGTTCATTAAGCTTATGCTCTAAATTTGGCTACATGTCATACTTAGGTATACTACTAATCAAATCACCTAATTTTTGTCTTTTGTTTAATAAAGTCTACATATTTAGTTTATTTTAGTGAGACGGTCAAATTTATTTGAATAAGGATTTTATTTATTTTAGAATTGTAAGATTTAATCTTTATTTCCTTGAAGCTACGATTTATTCTGCAAACAATGTAGAATCAAAACAATTTAAAACTAAAAGAGTCAAATAATCTAGCATAAATCAAAATTCTCTTTGGCATTTACATTTAGGTTATATCAATCAAAATAGACTCAATAGGCATACAAAAAATGGTACTCTACCAGATATGGCTGAGGGTCCTTTGCAAGTATGTGAGTCGTGTATTGAAGCAAAAATGACCAAAGGGCCTTTTACGGGAAAAGGTAAAGAATGACAAACATTTTAGACTTGGTGCACACAAATGTGTGTGGACCAATGAATGTGTGTGGACCAATGAACATACAAGCTAGAGCAAATTATGAATATTTCATAACCTTTATTGGTGACCACTCAAGACATAGCTCTATGTATTTAATGCATAAAAAAAGTGAATCCTTTGAAAAGTTCCAAGAGCCAAAGTAGAAAAGCAAGTAGGCAAGCCATTGAAACACCTTCGATCAAATCATGGTAGTGACTGTTTATGAAATGAATTTCAAAAATATCTCATTAACAATGGGATAGTTTTCAATTCATCAACATTGAGAACACCTCAACATAATGGTGTAGCTGAAAGAAGAAATAAGGCTCTTTTAGAGATGGTTAGATCAATAATGTCCTATGCTAACCTTCCAATCTCACTCTTGGGATATTGTATGTAAACTGTTGAGTACTTGCTTAACTTTTCTCCATCAAAGATTGTGCTTAAGACCCTAAAGGGGCTGTGGACATGGCATAAATCATCTATACATCATCTACTAACGTGGGGGTCTCCTGCACAAGTTTTAAAGCTTAAGTCCACAAAAATGGAACTAAAAACTAAGCTATGCTTGTTTGCAAGGTATCCAAAAGAACAAGAAGTTATTACTTCTATAGTCCTCAAGATAAGAAAGTTTTTGTTAATGTGAATGCCACTTTCCTAGAAGAAAAGTTTGTGAGAAATTACAAACCTAGAAATAAAATTATTTTAGAATAATTATCTGATCTTTCATATTTAAGAGTTAATTTTGTAGATATCATAACACAGTTTGATTCAAGGGTTGAAATAGAAACACAACTTAGACATCAAATAGTGGTGCCTCAACGTAATGGGAAGGTTGTGAAACAACTAAAAAGATACATAAGTCTAGGAGAAAACATGATTGCACTCTTAAATGAACATAAATCTAACCCTACTACATTTAAGGAAGCTATGAACATTGTAAATGATGCAAAATGGCATAAGGCAATGAAATCTGAGTTTGACTCCATGGATTCCAATAGAGTCTGAACTCTAATAAATCTATCTAAAGGGATAAAACCCATAAGATGCATATAAATTTACAAGAGAAAAAGAGAAAGTGATGGGAAGGTGGAAACCGTCAAGGCTGGACTAGTGGCCAATGGTTTTACCTAAAAAGAAGGGATTAACTATAAAGAAACCTTCTTATTGGTTGCTATGCTTAAATCCATTAGGATTTTCTTATCCGTAGCTACATATCTTGATTATGAGATATGGCAAATGGATGTCAAGATCGCATTTTTAAATTGGGATCTTGAAAAGCATATTTATATGGCTCAACTAGAAGGTTTCATTAAAAAATGCCATGAGCATAAAGTCTGTGAGGTCCATTTATGGACTTAAGCAAGCATCTAGGTCTTGAAACAAAAGATTTGATATTTCTATTAAATCATATGGCTTCCCTCAAAATGTTGACGAACCCTATGTCTATAAAAGGATATAAGATAAAATGGTTATTTTCTTGGTCTTGTATGTTGATGACATTCTACTCATTGGTAATGATATAAGAATGTTATCAACAATTAAAGGTTGGCTGAACCAATAATTCAATATGAAGGATTTGGTAGAAGCTAGCTATGTTCTAGAGATTAAACTTATAAAGGATTATAAGAACAAGCAAATAACATTATCTCAAGCATTCTACATAGACAAAATTTTGGCCAAGTTTGCTGTGCAAGATTCCAAGAAGGGTTTATGCCCTCTAGCCATTGGATGGTTATGAGGGTTCACAATATAAAGTTTGCACTTGGAAAACTAATAATGAATATCAAGTATTGAATCATTTCTTATAATTATAGTTAATCCAAGAGTGCAACCATGAATCTATGATGGAGTGATTGCATGATTAATAAGCTTGAATTATCTTAATGAGATTACGAATAATTCTAAGTTTCTTGGAGCTTGGAAAATCTATGTCCAAATAGATCCCCCGCTTAGCTTCATAGAATTCAACTTGTTTAAGTTGAATGCATGTTTTATTTGATTAATTAAATTTTTGCATAAAAATGGTAACTTTTACATGTTTGTCCTAATTTAGATAAAAAAACATGTTGTGTCTTAATTTAGACAAGAAAACATGTTTTGTCTTAACTTAGACAAGAAGACATGTTTGTCTTAATTTCGACAAGAAAACATGTTTTGTTTTAGTTTAGACAAGAAAAAATGTTTGTTTTCATTTAGACAATAAAACATGTTTTGTCTTAATTTGGACACAAAAATATGTTTGTCTTAATTTAAGTAAGAAAACATGTTTTTCCTAATTTAGATAAGAAAAATATGTTTTGTGTTAACCTACACAAGAAAACATGTTTGTCTTAATTTAAACAAAAAATATATATGTTTTGTCTTATTCTAAACAAAAAAACATTGTTGTCTCAATATCAGAGAAGATAGCATGTTTTGTCTTAATTAAAGATAAGAGTTTTCTTAAATTAACATAATACGAGGAGGATTCTCGCAAAATGAATATAGACATCCATATTGATAAAATGAGTCTCCATGTTTGATAAGGACTCTTTTATTTATTATTAATACTTTTTTAAATAAAGATGGATAATGATAAAATAAGAGTTATTTTTCAATAAGGAGTTTTATTTTATCAAGAACTCTAAATTATAATTAAAGAATTAAATTATTTAGTTTTTAATTTTAATTTTGATAATTATAGAGCATGTTTAATGCATACATAACTTTAAATGGGTGGTCAAGATTGATTCAAAGGTATTTGTGTTGGGATGAGCCTTGTAGCCAATTATAATTGATTAAGGCTTGATTCCAATCATGCAGCAACATTATTCATGTCAAATGATTAAAGGTTTTCCTTCATCAATAAGACATCAATTATAACAAGTTATAAAGTCTAATTGGATGAAGTCCATGAGATTAATATGCCTTGTAAGGAAACTGTAATGGGTTGCAGTTATGAGATTTTTATGCATCAAAGCGTAATCTCAAAAATGTTCCTGGTCAATGTATCGTTGAGACTGGACATCAATGATGCCTAGAGACTGGTACATTTTATGTTCCTTACTTGAGAAGTAAGCAACCGATCCCATAAGTTGAAGTATAGAGATACTTGAAACTAGAATGTAGGTGCTTGCCCAGGAGAGCAAGTTCACTGAACATGACCCGCCGTGAGAAGTGCATTTGGCATTTCACTCAAGTGTCTATGCAATACTTCTCATGTGTCAGTTGTGTAAATATTTCCTAGACTTGAGACACCAAGTTGTCTTATGTGTGGAGTGTTATGCTTTGATTTTATCCTTATGGGTGCCTAACCAAAGATGCCAAAACAAGATGCTTTTCGGTATAGCATGAAGCATGTGAAGGCAAATGAGTGGTCAAGACAACAATCATCACCCCAAGTGATGC
>NW_018397258.1:9742922-9743102 GCF_002168275.2 Theobroma umbraticum | reverse complement strand
GCTTACTTCATATGTTTATAACTAGATTGTGGATGTTTGTTGATGGTTAAGGACAATAGACCCAATATGATTGTGAATGTTTGGTTAAATTTCTATTTATGGACATCTTTTCAAATAGGGTATGTGAACCCTACCTTATCTCTTACATTCTGGGTTTGTAAAATTCTCTTCTCATCTAAT
>NW_018397258.1:9742461-9742613 GCF_002168275.2 Theobroma umbraticum | reverse complement strand
GTAAAAAGTCCATAACCATCTTAGTAGAAAAGCATGTGATAGATTTAATTATATGCGATATATTAAATGCTATGCATGCTCATCAAATGATACCTTAATAAAACGAAAAGTATAAAATGCCTCGGTAAATATTGAGTCACATACCATGTATG
>NW_018397258.1:9735699-9742030 GCF_002168275.2 Theobroma umbraticum | reverse complement strand
TGTGCATGATGTTTACTTATTGCTTTATTTTATCTATTTAGGCATAATTTATATGCATGGCTAATAATCTGTCACTGCGGAGCATCTTGGATGCAAATAAACTCACTGGCCTAAACTTCCTCGATTGGTTTTGGAACCTCAAGATGTCTTGAAACAAGAAAAAAAATCTTATGTCCTTGACACTCCCATTCCACCAGTCCCTATTGTTGGCTCCATTAGTTTTTGATAATAATAAAACATTCCCATTCATTTATGTTTGACTTTTCTACTTGAGTGTGCAGGAAAAAAATGCATGTTAAATAATTAGTTAATCATTCAAAAGCAAATATCAAAACTTATAAGAATAAGGAGCAACAATTGAGCAATGAAACAAGAAGCCTTTTAGTTGGATAATCAAGGGAGTTGGTTGGATAAAACTCAAAAGAGAAGTTCGCAAGTTCAACCAAATTGTGAGACAAAGAATACTTAGTCCACTAAGAGACAGTGTTAATTGACAAAGAGCTTACTATCAGAAATTAGGTTCAGAGATAAAAATGACTTAATCGACTATGAAGTTTTGTTATTCGACTAAGAGCCTATTGCCAGAAACTAGGTTCAGAGATAAAGACGACTTAATCGACTAAGCTGCAATGTTAATAAACTAAAGAGCATTCTGTCTAAAAATTTGAATTGAATGCTAAAAGATAAATTAATGGCTAGAATTGTCTCCAAAACTATTTCCAATAGTCAAAATCTATCCAACAGCCATCAGAGTTTATTTTTCAAGTATAAAAGGCACTGCCAACAGTTATGAATAAGTTTTTAGAAGGCTTTTAAGATCAAAAAGATCTTAAAAATAGCAAAAACTCTCTGCATACTTTATGCACTTCACTCCAATCTTTGTAATAGAGTTAAGCACTTCACTTTGTACCAGTCAGATCAGGTCAGTGATCATAGGTACTTCTTTATTTCTTTTCTCTAAGGGGATTGATCAAGCTTGGTTTAGCTTGATTGAGTGCATAGGTCCTAACTCAGCCTAGAAAAGTTAGTTTTGGGTTTTGGTTGATATTAGGAAAAACCATTGTTAAAGGTTGTGGTTGAGCTTGTGAAAAGCCATTTTAAAAGCTTGGTGGAAGCTTGGAAATTTCACCATTTATACTGATTTAGTTTGAAAAATCCTTGGTTGAACATTCAAGGTAGTGGATGTAGGTTTTTGATCGAACCACTATAAATCTTTGAGTATTGTCTTCCTTGTTTTATTTTTCATTTCAATCTTTGTTAGATTATTCCTTCATCTTGTATTTAATTTCTCTTCATTGAGCTATTCACCCCCCTCTAGCACATTTATTTAGGACCAACAAGTGGTATCAAAGCTAGATCCCTCATTCTTAAGGCTTAACATTCTAAGAGAGATCCAAATGGCTCTTTAAAAATCTATAGTTTATGTGCTAGAGTGGGATTTTATTATTTTATTTGGACTTTTCAAATGACCAAGGATATAACCAAGAAGAAGTCTATGTTAAACAACCCCTCAGATTTAAGGACTTTGAAAAACCTGATTATCTTTTCAATCTACGTAAGACATTATATGGATTAAAACAAGCTCCAAGAGCTTGGTATGAAAGACTCTCAAAATTTTTAGTTGAAAAAGGGTATATTAGGGGAAGTATTGATACAACATTATTTATTAAGAAATGCTTGAATGATTTAATTATAGTTCAAATTTATGTGGATGATATTGTATTTGGTGCTACTAATGAGGCTTTGTGCAATAACTTTGTTGAAGAAATGCAGGGTGAATTTAAGATGAGCATGATAGGTGAATTGAAATTCTTTCTTAACCTTCAAATCAAACAATGCAAAGAGGGCATCTTCATCAGTCAAGAAAGATACATTCAACACATGCTAAAGAAGTTTGATATGCTGAAACTGAAATCAATCAGTACACCAATGAGTCCTTTTATCAAACTTGATGCAAATGAGAAAGGAAAAGGTGTTGATCAAAAACTTTATAGAGGTATGATTGGCTCTTTACTTTATTTAACTGTTAGTAGACCTGATATTCAATTTAGTGTATGCATGTGTTCACAGTTTCAATTTCAATCCAAAAAGTCACACTTAACTGCAGTAAAAACAATCTTTAGGTACCTTTTAAAAACACAAAATTTAGGATTATGGTATCCTAGAGGAACATCTTTCAATCTCATTGGATATTCAGATGCAAACTTTGCTGGGAGTAAAATAGATAAAAAGAGCACTAGTGGTACATGTCAATTTTTAAGAGATATGCTTGTGTCCTGGTCAAGTAAGAAACAAAACTCTACTGCATTATCCACTACTGAAGCTGAATATATTTCCTTAGGTAGTTACTGTGCTCAGATTTAATGGATTAAACAACAATTAAAAGATTTTGGAGTGACTATTCATAATGTACCAATATTTTGTGACAACACAAGTGTAATCAATATCTCAAAAAATCTAGTCCAGCACTCAAGAACAAAGCACATTGAAATTAGACATTATTTTGTTAGAGACCATGTGCTTAAGGGAGACATTAAGATTGAGTTTGCCAACACCTTGCATCAATTAGCTGATATATTTACCAAACCCTTAAATGAGGAAAGATTTTGTGAAATTAGGAGAAATCTAGGAATAACTAGTGTTCAAGAGCTTTGAAAAAATTTCTAAGCATTTCTCTAGTAAGACAGTGTACACTTAGCTGATTAAGAGCATCACTTAATCAACTAAAAACATTCCATTTCTTTTAATGAAAGACACAATCAAATAATGGTAAACTTTGGTCATTTAAAAAGCCTAAATAAAATAATAAAATCTAAAGAAATAGAAGCAGACAATCGGGTAAGAAAAAAAAAGAGGAAAAATCCATTAACCAAAAAAATGAAAAATGAGAGAAACTCTAAATTTTGAAATAATAAAAACTATCCACATTTAAAACGAAGGGCTTGTTGGCCTTTAAAGAAAGATAATTTTTCCCAACCCATTCTCCCGTTATTCTTTCTCATCCAAAACCAACTTCTTGAAATCAAATTCCTTTCTTCCCAAAATTTTCAAACCTTAAAATCTAAAACTTCCAAAATCGATGTCAAAATCTAATCTACCCAAAGATGTTCTAGAAAAGAAGATGGGCAAACGACCCATGGAAGAAAGTCCATCGTTAAAATTCATAAGAAGAAAAAGAAAGATGAATATGTTATAATGACAGTGAAAATTGGGAAGAAACAGAGAGAAAAAAAACAAAAATCAGAGAAAAAGAAAGAAAGAGGAAAACCCTCAATAAAAGGTAGCTTTTCATCCCTGAAATTCAGAAATAAGATTCATGAAGATAAGTTTAGAAAAATAAAAAATTCTCTTATCTCATGTGAAAAATTTATCGACTTGGATAGCTTTAGTGAGGTTCTAGAAATTAGGGAAGGGTTATTAGAATATTTTGAAGAAATGAAAATGAAGATATTGAGTGTTTTTAAGAACAGAACCTATAGTGCTAGTCTGGTAAAAGAATTTTATGCTGGAATAGCACAAGATGAAAGTGAACTAGATGATCTTGAGAAATTTATGAATGATGGTCTAAATGTGTTTTTGAATGGAAAAGAGTTTGTGGTTACTGCCTCTGATTTAGGAGAATTGTTGCATGTTGAGTGTAATGAAGGAAGTTATGAAATTCCAGAAGATTATGATCCCTCATCCTTGTGGGAAATGATTACTGAAAAAATTGAAAGATTTTCCTCAAAAAGCTATGCAAGTTTCATAAGAAGTCCACAAACTAGGATATTGCACTACTTCATAGCTTCAATAGTTCATGGAAGAGGCAGCAGATTTAGATATGTGAGTCTGCAAGATATGTGGATGTTGCAGTTTGCATTCAATGCTTTTTCTCTTAGTTTGGGAAGATTTATGATAGAAAGGATGAGAGGAACATGTCGGGTTGACAAAATACATTTACCTTATGGAAATATAATTACTTTTTTGGCAAAGAAAAAACGTATATGGAGTTCCAATTATGAGATAGATCAGGTAAGGAGTAGATATCAAGCCATCTATCTAGGAAGTCTACTTAGGATGGGTTACAAGTTGTATGGAGAAACATTTGTCAAGACTTCCAAGGATGCTCAGACAGATGAGCAAGCTACTCTTACTCAAGCAATAGCAAGTCCCTCACAAATATCCAATGAGCTGATTCTGAACTTACAGATGAGGATAGATGGAAAACTCACTGACCAGCATGCTAGAATAAAAAAAATTGAAGAAAAGATACAAGAGTTGGGAAATTTGATGAACAACAAAAGAAAATCTCTTTTAAGTTCTGCAACTGAACATGCTCCTACAGCACCAAGTCTAACTCTAGCAGGACATGCAAGTGAGAGTCCTGATTTTCAAGCTGAAGGAAATAAGCCAAAAATTGGTCTAGCAAAGAAACTGCACACCCCTGAACATGAAACTGAGGAAAAAGATAGTGTAAACATAGAAGTGATTGGATCTCAACTCCATAAGGAAACACAAGAAGCTAAATCCTCCTTACCAAACTCTGAGGAAGTTTTTATCATGGATGTCTTTCAACAGATGGTAAAGGAAGAGCAAGCTGAAAAGGAAGTAGCAAAAAGTAAGGCACAGAAACCAACATCTACAAGAGCATCCCCTGAATTTGTCCACACTTCAAAGAAATATGATCAAACTGGGAAAGAAAAAGGGAAAGTTGTTATACCTGCACAAGCTGAAACTAAACCTACTGACAGGGGCGGAAAGACTATGGCAACCAAGACTAAGTTCCTCAATAGGAGAATGTCCTCTAGATTAGTAGAAAAAGCCAAACTTCCAGTCAAGTCTTCTACTCAAAATCCACTCCAAGTCTAAAACACATCTTCCTCTGACTCTCCATCACAGAAATCTTTCCCTCCAACATCTCTTGAACCCCTCAATATCTTCTTTAGAACAGATGAATCGACCCCCTCAGATTCTTCTTAGATTTGTTCATATTTGGCTGATGACAAAAAATGGGGAGACAGTAGGTTAGGGTAAGAGTTATTAAAAATTTAAGGGTAATTTAGAAAATCTGACTTTGATGAAGCTAGATTGTTTATGACAATATTTTATTTTAATTGTTGATGGATTATTGATGATATTTGAATGCTGAAATTATTTCTATGCTTTTGTGTTTAATGGAATGTCAATAATATGCTTGTGATAGTTAGTTACAATGTGGATGATATTCTGCCACCTATTACCAATGTCCTGAAAGCTTGAATGAAGTTACTCTGTTAAAATGTCTAAATTTATTCTTGTTACTCTTTCTAAGAAATAGATAAAAACTGGATGATTTGTTAAGTTGGATACTAAACTAACTTGAAAAGATCATGCATATACTAAAAGGGAGCACACTCTTAGAGGGAGAAATTCTAATCTGGTGTAAAACAAAAATAAGAAATAGACATTCTGCGCTTAATCAAGGAATGTTTTGTCATCATCAAAAAAGGGGAGATTGTTGGCTCCATTAGATTTTGATGATAATAAAACATTCTCATTCATTTATGTTCGACTTTTCTACTTGAGTGTGCAGGACAAAAATGTATATTAAATAATTAGTTAATCATTCAAAAGCAAATATCAAAACTTGTAAAAATAAGGAGCTACAATTGAGCAATGAAACAAGAAACCTCTCAGTTGGATAATCAAGGAGTTGGTTGGATAAAACTCAAAAAGAAGTCGACAGGTTCAAGCAAACTGTGAGACAAAGAACACTTAGTCGACCAAGAGACAATGTTAGATGACAAAGAGCTTACGGCCAGAAAATGGTTCAGAGACAGAAATGACTTAATCAACTAAGAAGTTTTGTTAATCGACTAAGAGCCTACTACTAGAAACTGGGTTCAGAGACAGAGACGACTTAATCTACTAAGTGGCAATTTTAGTTGACTAAGGGCATTCTGTTTGAAAATTTGAATTGAATGCTACAACCAGATCAAAGATTCTTAATGCTAGAATTGTCTCCAACTGTTTCTAAGGGTCAGAATCTGTCTATAGCCATTAGAGTTGATTTTTCAAGTATAAAAGGCACTCCCAACAGCTATGAATCAGTTTTTAGAAGAATTCCAAGATCAAAAAGAGCTAAAAAATATCAAATATTTTCTGCACTTCACTCTAATTATTGTAATTGAGTTAAGAACTTCACTTTGTACCATTCAGATCAGGTTAGTGATCATAGGTACTTCTTTATTTCTTTCCTCCTTGATTATTTAGAGTGTGCGAGTTACTCTAAGGGGATTGATCAAGCTTGGTGTAGCTTGATTGAGTGCATAAGTTCTAACTCAGCCTAGAAAAGTTAGTTTTAAGTTTTGGT